>NW_010242146.1:77098-87074 GCF_000690775.1 Eurypyga helias | reverse complement strand
AGGAATCTTAGCTGAAGCTGCCAATAACTCCCAGGTTCAAGACTAGAGCTGAGCGAATAAATCATAACAAATAATGGTTTTGTCAAATTTCAACTTTTTTTTTTTCCTATTTTGCAAGCAGACTGCAAAACCTCTCAAATATGTTTGAAATTATATGCCCATTTCTTCCTCATAGTTAGTATTTCTCTAAGGCCAATTAGCACACAATTTACTGTAATGTACACATTTTCACATTTGTTCTGTGGCAATTAGGCAAGGAAGTCACACAGCATTATTTTTGGCTCCCCGGGGGTCAGGTTTAATCACTCATGATATAGTAAAATTACTAATTTTACATATGATGGGAGATTCCGCTGCTGGAAACTCTCCTTGTGTAAAGCAATGTTGGCTCTTCAAATTACTCACATGAAGGTCAATTAAACCCAATGTTTCTTGAAAGTCGAGCTGAAAAGTCTGCCAGTTACAGCTGAATTGAAGCCCTACTATTTTGGGCAAGTATTTGTACATATTTGTCCTTACTGTGCACAACTCCATCAATCACAGCAGAGGTTTGCATGGTTTTTACCCCTCACCGATATCCCAATCAAGTCTCCTCGAACTTGGCTTGGGTTGAGGATCGCTGAAACGCAATCCAAGAGCTACTCTATTCAGAATCAGACAGGGCCCAGACACCAGATTTTAACGCAACGTGTTGGATTCAGGGAATATTTTAAGCAATCAACAATGGTATGATAGGAATCACACTGCCTCCACAGAATAACGAGGAATGAAACCCAAAGAGCAGAGAATAGCTCCAAAGAAAAAGGGATTTGGGCATTCTGGGTTGTGAATCCCATAAAGTCCAGCAACTCTTAGGAGACAGAGCCACTCGCAGGGTGTCACAACAGTGAGACATGGGTGGTGTTAGGTGGAACGTGGCTACACTCCTTGTGAACCTAAGAAAACCCAGAAATGCTAATAACTGGGGTGGAAAAAAAAACCAAACACCAACAATAAAAATACATTAAACATGTTCTGTCTTGGAAAAGATTTAACAGCAGACCTAACCTGCACTCAGTGTGAATCCATGGGTTTTTAAAGTTTTGTCTATTTTTCCTTCCTCCTCTGATTCTAAAAAGGACAAAGAGTTAAATTCTGTGTGCTGCTTTTACTGCCACACTCCACACTAATACCAATCCTGATTTTAAGACTCCTTTATCCTGAACACTCCTAATTCCATACAGCTACGCTCCCTTGAGCAGAAATCCAAACACCAGCACGCCGTTGCCTTTACTAGTGGATAGGAGACTCTTCTCCTGCTGGTCCCCCCATTCTCCCATAAGTAAAATACACACTACGTTAATTTACATCAATAAAACAGCTTCATGTCAATTTGAAATACACCATTTAATCCAGAAAAGTTTACTGAACAATTAAGAAGTGCAATAAATGACAATCAAGACTAAACATATAATTGATGACTTTATGAAGCTATCAGTAATTTCATAAGGTAATTTGCAGTCAGTGGCTATAAATTCCTATTTAAACCTGGCATACCACTCTTGTTTGCCCTGCAGAGAGCTGTATTTCCTAACAATACTGATGCCTGTTCACCTGGAATTCGGTTACTTTATCCTTCAAATTTCCCTCATGAAATATCATATTTCCAGAAAAGTTACATATTCTTTGTATTTTTTTTCACCACATTCTTGAAATACATTCTTGGGGGTGGGGCAATAATCTCTACTCTACAACACTGTGGTGAACAGTCGCAGTCGATGATGTAAGCAATGGAGCACATTCTTCCTCTTCAATTAAACCATGTAAATGCTGATTAATTCAGTGGGTCCATTTTAATTTGGACTGCATGCTGTAATTCTGGGTGTTCGGGATGGACTGCCTGGATGAAATCCTTGCTCAGGCATGAAGAGAAGAGCAACCACGGAGCTCAGGTACGTGGTGCCCAGTCACCACTCCCAGGCCACATCCCTGTGACCCGATGCACACGTGAGGAGGTGCAAGGCTGCTGTGAGCAGCCCCAGTGGGTCCCATGGGATGACTTTGGGGTCAGGCCCTTTACCTCCCACTTCTGCAGGGCCACATCCCGACACCGGCGAGCACCACACAGGCAAAGGAGGCAGGTTCCTAAACCAGCAGACTGATGGGGGCAGCAAAATCACAGCCTAAAGCAAAAGATACCGAGAAGAGGAAGGACCTCCTGGGTCTCAGCAGGTGCCCACAGCACCATGATCAGCCAGCCCCACACCACTGGGGCAGCCGAGGGGTTCCCCTACATGCTCCTGGCAGGAGCGAGCCCCCCAGCACCCACCCAGGCCCTCCTGGCATTGCCCCCATATGGAAAGCCCTGCTTGGAGGTCCTTGTCCTTTTCCCCAATTTCCCCTCCCGTTTAAAAAGACTGAAATGATGCCCATTTTAAAAGTCTGCCCAGAGATTAAGATCCTCAGATGAAACCAGGATGCTGAAACCCAGAAGTGCAGAACACTACTTGTGCCACTTCTGCACTTCTTACCCAAAGAGGAATTTCTGGGGGACCAAAAGGAACTATCAAATGTTACTCCTGAAAAAAACAGGTAGAACCCAGAAAAGTGCATGAGGAGGTGCCCTGATTTTCCAGAATGCAAGATGTGTTATGGAGTTCCCAAACCATCTCACCCAAAGGTTCTATGTCCTCCAGTATTTCTAGGGTTGGGTCAAATGCTGGGGGAAGGGAATTTGGCCTGGTTGGGAAGGAAAGAGGAACAAGACATGCAGTCAACAGACCAGGACGGGAAAAACTCCTTGTGATTTGCTTCTCCCAGTGATTTGCAAATGCAGGTAGTTGGTTTATGACCTGCGGGAGGAGGGCTGCACAGAGCCGCTGCTTTATTCACTCCTGAGCACTTCCAGTTTGTTCAAGCTGCCTCCCTGCAGTCTGTAACTCCAGCGAGCTGTATCCATGACAAACCCACTCACATCCTCTGGGGCCACCTCAAATCCATCTCCAGGGTACACAGAAGTACTCAGACTCCCAGAGAGAAGATCAAATCGGGAGTGACAGAGGAGAGAAAAGACTGCTTCACTGAACCAAAGGCTTACCAGACAAACAGCTCTAAGACGAAAAGTCAGGGGCTCGCTTACTTCACAGGGTCCCCTGCCTTTGTAAACACAGAGTACGTTAGCAGATAGGTTCCACCCAGAGAGGCGTATATCCACAACAGAAAACACACCACTGCAGTTGCTGTTAATTAGTCACTGCCCCATTGACAAGCCTCAGCCAAGAGGTCAAGGACTGGGTGAGCTCTGGAGCCTAAACTATCGTCTTAGACCTACTAATGTTTTCCCCACAAGATAAATAGCACGCATGGGTGCAGAGAGGGGAGGGGGCCTGCCTTGGGAAGGCATATGGGGCCTCTGCTAGCTGGGTACCTGTTCAGAAGATACATGGGAGGTCATCAGTCTTCCAGTGCTTGCCTCTGATGTTTTCCTCTAGCCATACATCACTTTTAAAACATTAAAGAGAGAGAGGTCATTATCAGCTGTCCTGGAGGAGGAGGACAGGAGAAACAGTGGGGCAGATCCCCAGCTCCACACACCAGGGTGGGCTCCCTTGGGCTGGGTGGGCTCCCTCGGGCAGGGTGGCATTGGCCGCTGGAGGAGAGGTGGGTCCAGGAGGTGGAGATGGAGAAGAGGGTTCTGCTTGCTGCTGTCTCAGCCCCCCCAAAGCGCAGTCAGCACATTGTGGTACTGTATCAGAACAGCCACACAAGCTGCTCCGAAAGCCAGGAGGAAAGTCTGGTGCTGGCATGTATGTATGCATGGGGAGAGACATGGAGCAGGGCTCAGACAGATGGAAATACATGGCTCAGGAATGATCCAGAAATTTGAAACATATCAGGCTGTGTTTTGGTATTCACAGGCATCATCTACAAGAAAGTTTAACATACCCAAATGTTTTTCCTAAACTAACTTTCTGCTCCAATGCCAGTACTAACAGGATTAACAAGAGAAACCTGTCATGTCTTGCTATTGAAGAAGATAATCAAGCAAATGATAAACAAATTGATCAAGAGAAAGACAGTGTGTGTCATTCTGCACCAAGAAAGCCAAAAGACAGAATTCAGAGGAAAAGCTGCTCTCTGCATTTGAGAGCTATTCCCAGTGAAATGGGATTTTCCCTTTCTGCTTTCATTTGAATGGCATTTGAAAAACACAGCTGCAGAGTCCCATGCACACAAGGTATGGAGCCAAGTGGGGAACCCTCCCAGCCAGGCTGTCACAGCCTTCAGCAGCGGATTGGAATTTAGCAGTTTGTCCTGTCTTCACAGCACACGGGGCCCAAGTTGCGTCCTTGACTCAAATGCTCCCAAACCTCAACAGGTATCTGGTCCTTACCCAGACCTGGGTCCTTGAGATCCCCCCGGATCAGCAGTCAAAGGCTAACGTCTGCCCCAGGCTGAGACAGGAGGCTGTGCCCACCCAAAGGCAGCGCACCCGGCATCTGCCAAGCGCGGATGTACCCTAAAGCTGACGTTCAGAGCCAGGCAGGCAGGAGCTGGCATCGCAGAGCAGGGTGATCACCTGCCTGCCCAAAAATACCTCCAGCCTTTGCAGTCGTGTGCTTAGCTTCGGAACTTGATAAATCTCATAACTTTATCTGTCACCCCCTGGAGTACTCCAGAGTCCTCCCTTCCCGATCCCAACCAGGCTTTGCCACCCTTACAGCAACACCCCAGCTGCTTCATCTTCCCGTGCCCCCCAATACTCTGCCCCCAGAATCCACAGATATTAATTGATTTCTCAAAAGAAAGTTCAAGCAAGGATGTATTAAATCAAAACATTCCACTCATACCTCCCAGGCTTCCCAGTGCAACTGAGATTCCTCAAATACGGTAAAAAAACAAAACAAGACAAAACAAAGCGGAGAAGGGGAGAACAGAAAGAGTGGAAATAGAAACCAGACAGACGAAAAGCAGAAGGAAAAAGAAAACCAACAACAAAACACAAATAAATTGGAGGACAGCCCTTACTAAAGGCTGCAGGTTGGGGGTTTTTTTGTTAAGGATTTGGCATTGGTGACTTTCTGTGACATGTCATTGCATGAAATAAATACAATATAGCAAGCATTACAGGAAACAACTGCCATACGCGAGGGTGGTGGCAGCCTGTGCTTTCCCCGCCACCCCCTATTGCTTTCGTCTGCACTAAAGCTGCGTTTAAACTAGTGAAATCCATCTCTATCCGTCCTAATGTATAAACACATTTTCAGCCAAGACCCACCACTGGCTATAGTTGTATGGCAACTCTCAATCGAAATGCCTAAGCAGGGTTTCAACTTTATCCCCAGCTCACTGTTAGTGCATTTAACAGGATTTTCAAAAATTCCCTTTGCTCTTTGAGGTGATACCCGCTTCTCCAGTGATAGGGAGCAGATCTCTCTGATGCAGTCCAGCTCGCTATGGAGTGTCAAACCCTGTTTGCCCACGAGCATAGAAAAACAGAAAACATCATATGGACAGCTATGAAAGCTGTGGAGAACTCGATCTGAGAAAACTCTAACCTTGTTTGTGTTGGAGGGCATTTCTTGTATCCTAGTTTTAAAACTGCTTGTTATTGCACAAGTACATCTGTGCACAGAATTGGACACACAAAACGGACTGGACTGTTGAAACAGCAGCTCAGATACACTGCTAAGGCAGGTAATTAAACCAATGAGTATGTGAATGACCTGATTAAGAATTTCAAGAGAATAGAAAATTCTTCAGGAGAAAACTGGAATTGAAATATCAAAATTTATCCTGTAGCGAAAAATAGCCTCCTTTCATTCCTTTGCCACCAATGCTTTAAAAAAAGAACGAGGAAAAAGAAAAGTGCATCAAATGAAAACCCAAATAATACATGAAAACATTCTCCAAAACTAAATAGGCATAGAGGCACAAA
Organism: Eurypyga helias; assembly: GCF_000690775.1. Classification (NCBI taxonomy): domain Eukaryota; kingdom Metazoa; phylum Chordata; class Aves; order Eurypygiformes; family Eurypygidae; genus Eurypyga; species Eurypyga helias. The sequence continues at coordinate 81,157 of NW_010242146.1, read as the reverse complement.
GCCCTGTATATATTCAATACCATTTTTTGAAAACATTTAAACCTAGAGGGTTCAAAATTAATTCTCTGAAGTACATTTTTACAGCGCAATACAAATCTCATTAAATTCCACAGCTCACAATATTTATACAAGAAGGTATCCTTCGCTCTGAAACGCTATAGGACCTGCCCAGAAAGGTTAGCAACTCTTTCTAGGATATAAAAATCTTCTCAGTTCACCCCTAAAAATGTCTGCACTGATTTTAATTTGATCAGACTTGAGTTGTTGTCAGAATAGTTTACTGAACAGTTACTGTGAAAAATAGTGAGGATTTTTGTTCACAAAGGTAATCGGCTTTATTAGGAGTGCTCACAATATTTCAGCCCCTAAAACGTCACGTGCTCCAAACCAGTGCAGGCTTTGTGGGAAATCATATATTGCCAACTTTTAACAGGAAAAGCTGTACGTGGCGTCTACGGCAAACATTTCATGGGGAACGCGGGAGCTTGCTCGCTAAAGGTGAGTGGGGTGATGAGCCCTACTGTGTAGGTTGTGGAAAATCAACCAAAATCAAGAGCTATACACGAATGTAGGTGCCTACCTTTCCAATTATACCAGTGGAAGTGAAGGATTTCAACAGGAGCTGATGCTCACACATTCACCTCCTAAGTTTCTAGCAGGTTGCAGTGACAGCGGCGCTTTTTCCAACCTTGTCAAGTATGGCCAAGGTTATCAAGTTGATCTGATCCCCTTTGGTTGCCTTCTGTGCTGTGATTTGTTGGAGGACATCATGAGCCTTCGCTCCTCAAAACCTCACCTAGAATCCACCTGAAGGTACCAGGAGGTAGCAGAGGGACCAGGGCAGAGGTGCAGCAGACAAACCCATGGGCTGACATTTCTTACAGAAGCTCAACCTCCATCATTCTACGTCGAGCACCTTTTGCCAACAGTAAATTCACCAAGACTGCCATCCGAAAAATAAAATTGAAAACCGAGAAAGGTTATCAGGCGCAAGAACCAGTACTTTAAACCTCATCATACGCTGGGTTTTTGTTTCCTTATTCCACTGTTACTTTTACTGATTGTAACAATGGCATGAAATTAAGAGAGAGAGGGGGAAAAGGCGAGGGGGTGGGGAGGGAGAAGGAAGAAAAACACTCTCTGTTTGTTTAGATTGGGTCATATTGTGAATTTAGGTTTCATTTTTCTCTTAATTTTGTGCAAAGGTTGGCCTTAAGAAGAAACACATTTCTGGAATTGGGAACCTACAGCATGGTACAGCTTTCAAGACACCATGCCAAAGTGTCTCTTTAATTATTTTTTAGATGAATTTTCCTTGTTCTGAGCTAATGGGTAACAGACCATGTCACAAAAATATTCCACATCCCTATTTATTCAGCAGAGGGGAGTTTTTCCTAAGAGTTTTCGAGGGGTTTATAAACTGTCAGCAGCGAGTTCTCAGAACCGATGCCTACAGGCTGTAGGCACCCAGTTCAGGTTCACTGAAGCCACATTCAGCCAAGGACTTCCAGTTTCAGCAGCAATTTAAGATGAAATTCAGGATGTTCATGAGGTCGCAGACCTGTCTGCTTTCCTCTGTTCCCTCACTGCATTCATGCTCCAGAGTAAAACACAAAGAGGGCTCCCAGAAACTACAGGTAGAGCTTCAACAACCCTTTAAAATGTACCAAATAAACCTGCTTGGGCGACTGAGATCTTTTTGATGTTTAAGATTACTAAATGTATGAAAATTAACAGATATCCCTGAGTCATCTTCAGCCAGAAAAGCCATAAGAAACCCTGGAGCAAGCCATTTTCGGCCACAGAAGGCGCCAAGGTCCGTGGCAGGAGTCACTGTGGGAAGGCAGCTGAGAAGCCTGGCTCTGGGAAGCTCTCAGCCCCTCCAGCTTCAGCCTTACTCACCAGGAGCCACGGCCAGAGCAACGCGTTGGCTTGGGGCAGCTCAGGTGAGAGACGGCTGAAACTGGTGCAGGACGCGGAGAGGGCAGCCACCCAATGCCCCAGCCACCCAATGCCCCAGCCAGCCCGGCTCTGGGGGACTGGGTGGGATCCTCTTTCTAAAGGAAATCACACTGTTCTCCAACAGAAGTCTTTCCCAAAAGGGCTGCTGAAGCCAGCCTGCTTTTCGTTCTCAGTAATCACTTTACCAATATTTCAAAGACATTATGCAACTGAAACAGTGTAAAGTTATTGCTACCGACATTGTCAATAAATCATTAACATTTCTTAACAGGAACAGCACAACTGTTCATGTCATGGCTGTCTCATTCACTTTCAAATCAAAGCTTTCAAATTAAATATTCATTTAATATTAAAATATTAATGTAGTCCCACTGTTTCTGTAACAAATATTAATTTCTTATGGCATTTCCAGGCAAATGCATATATTATAAACTTCATCTCCCACAGGAGATCCCTCAGCCTTCCCTTTCCCTCTTCCAGCATTATCCTGATACCAGCCCAGGAAGGGACTTGGAGAGAAGGAGGGGCTGCCTGATGAAGGGGAAGCAAGGTGGGTAATTTAACTGAAAGCGTACCCCATTCCTCCCCTCCCACACAACCTCCCCACCCTTAGATCAGGATATCGAAGGCTGCCATTATATCTCCCGCCTACAGAATGAGTCATTCATACATTCAGCAATTCCTGTCGGAAAAACAGTGAATGTCTCTGTCACCAGAGCCCATAACAGAAATTAAACTTTGCAAATCATCAGGGAGGGGCAAGATTTAAAGTCTTTCAAGGCGCACTCTTGGTCTCTCTGGTCTCAGTAAGAGCAGAATTGATTTGACAATAAGCTTTTACAGCCTTAATGTCTACAGTAGGCAGCACGCACATACCCGGGTAGGAAGCAGGTCAGAGGAGTAGAGTACTTCACTGCTGGATATTCTTTTTTTTTTTTTTTTTCAGTGGTTCATCTCAGGCAAAAAGACACTGAATGGAAATCCAGAGTGGCATTCCAATTGCTGTAGCACAGCTTGACATCTGGGGCTCCCACCAAGAGCACCCCTGGTCCATCTGTCCCCTGCTGTGTGGCCCCTGGATGCAGCCACCCCCAGGGACCCTGCAGCACCCTGAGGAAAGCTTTGGACTTTCAAGGATTTCCCTCTGTAGGAAACTCTGATTGGGAGGTTCTAGAGGAAAAGCCAAGATTTTTCACTGACAATGGTCATAACCCCATTCAGAAAGGCTAATTTTCTGCACAGTTTACTATAATTACTTCTGTTCCTTGTAGCTTCCTTATCCCTCCTCCTGAGACCATTAAATGTATGCTACTTTTCTTCAGAGTGAGGAATGAAAGCTCTTCAGCCTTCAGGCTCTTTGGTATTTTCTCTCACTATTTCCTTCTCTAGTCATGACACATCCTGGTTTTTGTTTGGTATTTGTTTGTCTGGGGGGAGGGGTTCTGTTGCTTTTTTAAACCAAGTACTTCATCTGCATGAAATTCATTCACTTGCATTCTTGAGGGGAAGAGAAATTATTTATTGTCTCAGTTTACCAATGGCTCCACACCTCCCTATCCCTACATCTCCTAAAGCCCTGAGAGGTCTTTGAGACAGGGAGAGCATGTATCAAGGCTTAACAGGGAGCTTCTAACAGGAGTGGACACAGATTGCAACTGAAACACTTTGGTGCTGGATTTTAGATTGGTTGTTGGATGCTGACCTTAAAATGATGTTGAGAGATTCCTTCCTCAATAGGAAGAGCAGGAGGTGCCACCCTGGAAGTACCATGTCTCCTTATGCCCTTCTAATCCTGCTACATACAAAACCCTTGTGTCCAGGGATTTATGGTCTGGGTGCTCAATGGGATTATGAGGGCTTTCTCCATTTATTCTGAATGCAAGAAAATCTGTCAGCACAACAGGGTTCTTGCATTTCTCTGAGGTTTGCCATCACAGGGCATGTTGCAGAAGCAATATTATCACTTAGGATTAAACCCACAAAGGACTATTTTTGACAGTGCCAACTTCAAGTACTCATCACTGAGAGAGGAGTTTGGATGCTACCTGGGGGGTTTTCTGCCCAGCAATCTTTCTTTCTATGCAAATCCCATACAGA
>NW_010242146.1:55923-77077 GCF_000690775.1 Eurypyga helias | reverse complement strand
GCTCCTGTGCAGAAAGTAGTGGCATGACTGGTGAACGTAATATTGGAATCATTAAATTCCCAGAAATCACATACCAGGGTACAACCATCACCTCCAGGAGAAGCACAGAAACCCACTGATTTGGTCAGGCAAATGTCTCACCCAGCCGTCATCCCTCCTCACACAACCCTTGTCCCGCTCATCAGCCACCTCCCACTAAACCCATCACTCTTCCCCTCCTGCCAAAAAAATGTTCCTCTGCATCTAGCCCCAAATTTAACATTCACCTCCCCTATTTTTTCCCTTTCTATAATCACAACCTTCCCCTCTCGTAGTGCCCAACTCCTCCACATTCATTTTCTTTCTCCCATTACTCTCACTTTCCATTCTCTCCCCTCATCCTTCCAACTAGTAAATGGTACCTGTATTTGTCCTTCTTTATATACCACTTCACCATTTCTCCCACCAAAGCAGCAGCCAGCTCCTGGAAGGATTCACTGCCTATTTTACCTCCTCCCTGTAAAATAGGTCCTCTTTTTTTTTTTTTTCTTTTCCTTTTTTTTTTTTTAAAGGACACTACATAAAAATAAACTGTATTCTTTTTTGAAAGTCCCTGTGACCATTAAACCACCACACTCAGCGGTGAGTTTTTACAGCTCATCATAAAGCCTCCTGCAGTCCCATTATAGTTGACTAAGGGAATAAAACAGTTCGAAAATAATCCCAACAGTCTACCATTACTGATTTCCTCCTGTGCTTCTTAACCAATTAAAAATATCAACATATTAGAAGTACTCTGTCCCCAGGTTTTCAGCGCAGTGCCCAAAGGAGACTGGGGAAGGGCGAGCGTGCAGGGCAGCTCCTGCGGAACCCACCACGTTGGTTACCAAAACCTCACGCAAAACAGGGCGTGGATGCAGCGCTCCCAACCACTCGCCTTGCCCTGCAGCCCAGAGGCAGCCAGGCACCCATTTGTGCAGGACAGGACACCGCTGAGTGGCATCAGTCTAGTTTTCTGACCACAGGTTACGGAGGGTATTTCGACGCCTCCAGAAGGGACGCAGGAAACTGGAAAGGAAAAAAAGCGCAGGAGCAGCCTCAGAAGCAGACGTCAACACTGGAACGGGCCCTGGGCTTGGCTGCAGGACCAAGTGGACGAAGGCACCGTGGGGCCCCGCTCCACAGACGGGTTTTGGGGTGGGCGTGCAGGAGGAAGCAGCGCACAAATGAGTCAGAGCCACACCTCGCGAGTGGCTGTCACCAAGGTCTGTTATTGTTATGCAGCAGACGCTGGCATCGCTGGAAGGTTGTCTGGGTCATGGCCAACGGAGCGATCGCTGCGGAGGATATTAGGTGTAACAGGATGTTTTCCAAGCAAGGGCTAAAGGCAGAAGCTATGTCATTGCTTTGGCTCCCCTTCTTCCACACCTCCACTACAGATGAAAATGGATCCCAAGGTGGGGGAAAAGCTTTGAATGTACAGTCAGCAACTCATTCTCCCTCTTTTTGAACAAGTTATTTAAAAGTACTAATAATTGCATTAGGGATGAGTACATTTTCCGGCTATCCAGCTCACCCTCCCTAATGCTGACATTTCAAATAGACTTTTATAGAGTTATACCATTACTAGATTAAAAGGATGTCACAGGCAGCCTCAATTATAAATTCAAGTGATTGTATTAAGTGAAAAAAATCTCATTAAAATAATAATGTTAGTTTTATAACGTTATTCTCTGCCATCGTAGCATGAGCAGTAGGGAGATTTAGAAAAGCTCTACATCCTCTATCAGAAGGTGGATAACCTTGGCCCAAAGTTTCTCTTACCTCTATGTGATGACTCTCAAAAACTTTCATACAAGAGAGATGCAAGATGACCGGCAAAATCCCTAGTAGCACAGGCTTGCACCTTTTCTCAGTGATATATGGCTTCTGTTCCTTGAAAAACAGCAGTCAGAAAATCCGCCACTGAAGCACCGAATCCCCAGATAGCTACCCGCAACCCAGAGTCCGAAGGATCGCGCTGCCGCACCGCAGCGCCCAGCGAAGCAGGGCAGGTAGGTGGGTATCTAGATTTGCCCTTAGGTTGTCTCTCACCAAAGCCTCTTTTCCTGCCTGCACTCCATTCCCACTGTCAGCATCCTGAGCTTGGACCAGACAAAACTTTTCACCTGCATTCCCACAGATACTGAGCAGGGCTCAGCGTGTCACATTAATGTTACTGGCCCTGCTAGCATCCTGTGAACAGCTCTGGTTCTGCTTTTAACGCTGACAGTGCCCTCCTTCAGCTATGAAAAGTATAGAAACTCATTTCTCCATGTCCTCTACCACCCCATAAAGTGTCTACCGAGAAGACTTAGGAATAACAGGGGGCACAAAGACAACATTTGATTAACGATAAGCAAAAAGTATAATCTTTAATCAATACATCAATTCTTGGTACTTGCTCTGCAATGGCTAAGTACAACCCCTTTCTGCATAACCTGCAAAGTGTGTTTTAAAGATAATTATGATGGACAAGCATCATTTAGTGCAGGAACCTTTCTTCCCAACAGTGGGGAATGAGGGGTTGTTCTCTACCTTCATTCTCTAGTTTTCTCCAGTTTGCTTATCCCAGTATCAAATTAGGTATACTGACATTTTCCTTTAACCACTTAGGACCCCTAAAAAGTTCCGAGGTTTGCTTGAAGGACTCTCCCAAAAATCTGAACGTTTTATTGCCTCTGCTCTAGGCTCTCCAGAATTCTTCAGAATTCAAAGGAGGGCAGGAAACCTTTCCTAGGATTTATATCTTGCATCTAGTTGAACTATGATGCCATCAGAACAGCCTCTGACATGACATGTTGACATAGCTGGTGCTCGGAAGCCCAGAGCTGCTGAGATCTATAGAAACTGAAGATTTCTGAAAAGGTAGCTTGAATCCCCTGTAAAACACTAAGCTCACAATGTACATTGAGTTAGGGCAAAGATTTGGGGAAAAAGTTGCATTTCCTTTCTCCAAACCTTAACCTTAGCTTGGAGTCTTCAAGACAGACAGGATTATACTTTCATGTGTGCTGTCCCAGCTCAGCGTAGGTAGGCTAAGGATGCTGAAGCTGCCATGGCAGAGCTTTCAGAGTTGTTATAGTGACAAGTGGCTACTCCTGGCCACTGCCCAGGAGAAAGGAGTGTATTGTGAGCTATCAAAAAAGATAAGGAGGGATTTTGGTAACATTCCTTAGGAAGACTGCACTTTATAGCCAGGAAAATGTATATTCATACCAGAACCTGACACTTCACACAGTGTATAACGTCATAGACCCCAAGACTCTCAATTTTTTACTATTTCAGTTTTTTGCCATGTCATAGTTTTATTTAAAAAACCCAAAAGTAGCCATCTGTTGCAACTATAGCAATGAATTACACCACCACAGATGGAAGAAAAATCAGAGTCAAGATTTCAGTGATTAGGAAATCCCTGAATTATGCTTGATTGTGCAATCAAAATTTGTTCCCCATGTGCACACACACTACAACGATGTCCCCAACATTACGATCACATGCTCCTTTATCACATGCTGCTTAGGGCTGCCTCGCTCAGGGCACAGATCCTTGCTCCAGAAATGAACTGGGGTGGAGAGCAAATGAAGCTCTATTTTTGGCACGTGAGCACAGACAGCAGTCTTCCACACACTGATAGTTCCGAAGCAGGGGCTCCAAAACCATGCAACATGCACAGTTGGAGACAGAGCTAGCTGGAAATGTAGGACGAGAAATATGCACATCAGCAGAGCAATGCCCCCACATCCTATCAACAAATGTCAAGTCCTTCTGTGTGGACGTTTTGAGAGTTTCACATTGAAACAGCTGTGAGCTTGTTTGGGTTTTTTAATGGGTAATACAACATAATTTCCTCCCAATTTGTTCCTGGAAAGAGAAGACTACTTTGGCTCAAATGTTTTAAGAGATGAACCAGCAGGAAAAATTTCAGCCTGCATGAGTAACTGGAAAAAAAGTCAGAGTATTGAAAACACTAGAAAATCATAAGCTTGGCTGTTATCTCTCACATGGCCTATTCTGAGAAGCAGCTGCACCTAAGGGCATTTGTTTTAAGGTAGGTTTGGTGTTTTGTTTTGCTTTTGTTGGGTTTTTTAGGCTGTAAGTGAAATTCTGGACTGTTCACAATTTCTCTTGAAACTATATAAAATTAAGCTAATAGTTTTGGCCAAAAGAGATTAAAAACAACAGAAGACAAAAGCTTTTGAAAGAGTTCAAATGTTTTAGTTCCAACTTTTCAAAACAATGGGATTCAATTTTTCACTCCATGTGAAGTTTTGAGACCAAATTTACCTCCATTTAATTTTAAAGCCCTGAACGCCTACATTCAATGCTTTATTCTGAGCTACACAAAACTCATCTAACCTGATGCCCTCCACGCCAGGAGGGGAAGGCATCACAGGAAGGTGGTCGTCACAAGAGGCTGTGTGACAAAAGTCAGCAGAGGTTTGCCGCAGGCTGAAATCTTTTCTGTGTAAGATCTGCAGAAGACTCTTTCCAGGAGTTTTTGGACACGCACTAGGCAGAGGGAAATATTTCCAAGACTCTGGTTATCTGAGACTCTGCTTTTCCTCTCTGGGTGTGGTTTGGAAGATGTTTTCCAGAGACATCCTCCTCAATCATGCAGTCACTGTTGACTGCGTTAACACCTCCATATTTGGCTAAATTGTTGGTTCAAGGTACCTTCTGTAGTTACTTGTCCTTCTGTAGGTGGAGGTCCACTGACCCCCATTTGCAGTGCTCGATTAGCTGGGACAGTCCTCTGCAAGGGCATTTTGCTTCATCTGTGGAAAGCTTGCAGGAGATTAGGGAAAAGGTGTCAACTGAAAATATTTCAGCATGGTGCTTTGCCTGCCCTTGGAGCAGCCCAGGGATCGCTTCTTCCAGAAGTAACTTATCTTCCACAGAAGATGCATTTCTTCCCCTTGGGATGGGAGGAATTTCCTAAATCCATTGTATAGTTGTATCGTCCTGATTCTAATTGGGCCTATTTATAAATGAAGGCATCTGTCACGCCGCAGGAGAGAGGTCAGCGCTAGACTTAGGGAGGATGCTCACTCCCTTTGTCACGCAGGAAGCCCAAGTCAGATTGTGCTATGCTATCAATACACTCAGCCCATTTTTCAGGAACAAACTATAAATTTTCCAGCAAGTGCACTTACTGTAAGTTTGTTTGCCAAGTGGAGCGGTGTTGCCTCCCTCCTTGATTATGGTTAAGTAAAAGTGGCTTTGTTTTAAATGGGAAAACAAATGGAACAGAATCTCTGGCCTTCCACCCCTCACAGGCACCTTTGGTATGAGGTTTATCACTCAGCGAGGGCGAGGGGGAGGAAATTACTTTTTTGAACGCCCCTTGTTACGATATGGACAGCTGATCATAATACAAGATAATCCACAGTGAATTATCTTTGACAATGTTTTACAAAACCGTCACAATGGTATGCAAGTCAGAGAAAAAAGCTCTAGGCCAAATCCCTAGAAAACATAAATCGATTTATACTGAAGAATATGCCCCTTTGTCTCTAGCGTGTAGAATTATTCATGCCAAATCACTTCATAGAGAAGCCCTTTTTCTTGTTGCTGGACAAGTTACTTATGCAGGAACCAGGAAAACTGTATTCCTAAGAATAACCTCATGATCAGAGCCAGGCTCCATCTGGGTCCGTATCCTGCCTCTGACTGTCCAGGGGGCAAAAGGCAGCGCTTGGACCAGAAGACCCTTCATCCCTACAACAGATGTGGTCGGAAGGCAAAGCAAAGTCCTCCACTTCTTTATCCCAGAGGAAAAAGAAGCCAAGTACCCGCATCATTGTGTACCTTTTGGTATTGTAAGTCCACAGGTAACTGATTTCACACTTCCCTAACAACTCCCAATTTGCTAGCCATGCATTCATTTCTACCTGCCACCTCCTAGATCAACGCCACAAGCACGTGTGCACATGAAGTGCTGAGCTACAGGCAACCCGCTCCTGGCATTTTAGGTGAAACAACTACACTTCACTGGCAGAGTTAAAAGAAAGCATTCCCTATTCTCTCATCTGAGACTGTAAGAAACATCCAGAGTGGGATTTCTTACCTACTAAACCTTCTGAGGGCTGGCCTGAAGGAGACGGGCTCTGTTTCCTTGAAATAGCACACAGCGTATTACATCAGGCTCGTGTCTGTCCCAAGCTGAACTACAGAGTAACTAGAGAACGGAAAAACGCTGCCAGCGCCCAAGTTGCCTGTTGCCACCTCCCACTATAAACTCCTTATCTGGGAACTGCCTCGTGAATCAGGTGGCAGAATTTCAACCAAAGAGCCACTGCTGCCTCTTCTGCTGCCCGTCCTGCCCGAAGCAGCCCAGGGTGGCCGCAGAGCTGACCCCAGGCGGGACAGCCCTCGCACCGCCACACAGGAGGAGGGACAGGGTGAACGGCCAAATGCAGAGAAGAGGATTGCCCTTTCCAAGCTTTCGCGGCATTGCGTATAATGCAACGGGATTCTGATAAGGAGGGAGAGGGGATGACTAATTTTGCCATCAGATGGAGTAAAATTAGCTTAGGTGAGTAAAGGTGTCTGGCTGGCAGACAGCCTATTTCAAATACAGCCCAGTGAGCTCAGCCCCACAGCCAAGAAAACAGTGGGGTTTGTATTTTGAAGTGCTTCGCTAGATCGAGTGCTCGTAGCCAAAGCTGAGAGCAAGTGGTATGGGGAGGAACGGGGTGGTGGCGGGCGGGAGCCTGGCAGCTGTGTGATCTCTGGGGGCTACAAATGAACATGTAAATTTCTATATTAGGGAGCAAAAGCACCTATTAGTGTAAAATTGCTCCAGCTTAATTGGTAGATAGGCATGTTTGTTAAAATACAATTTAAGCAAGATCGTATCATTCTTCCTCACTCAAGAGTGTATGCTCGATAACATCGTTTGTCAGCAACTGCCTATTATGTTAAATAGCTGAGGAATTGCTGGATATCTTTCTGCTTAGATAATAACATTAAAGTTTCTTGAAGCATTTTAGAAGTCTGACTAATCTCTCTGTCTCTCTATTTTATTTTTCTAAAGTGAATTTAGTGCTGGTGAAAGGTTCCAGATTGACAGCCCTGGAGACAGGAGCTGATTGCTTATCCACATAATAGGTACAGTCCAGACAGCTGGAGCACGTACCGCTCCCTCCCAGCCACCTCCTCTGGTTCCTGCACCTCGCGCTGCCCCTCTGACCACGCAGAGCGGCTGCCAGGCTGTGAGCATTCACAGAGCTAGCCCGTGGCTTGTCAGGTTAACCTTCTCAGGTTCCCTCTGTGGCCACAGAGGAGGCTTTAATGAATCAACCTCCAGAAAAAACAGGAGGAGCCTAATTTCATCTTATCTACCTCCTTTTGACTACTAAGGGAGCCCTGGGACCTCAGCCTTACCAGGTGCGGTTAAGAGGGAGTCTGTGTGGCTCACTGATCCCCTGGGAAGTGACAGCTTTCGTGCAGGTGTCTTTCACCACAAGCAACCAAATATCCACAGCCTCAAGACTTGAAGTCCAGGACCTGAGAAACACCCACCGCTGAGAACTGGCAAACACAGGGAAAATAGTCTTTGGCTGAAACTGCCTAAAAGTGCAATGACAGGAGCCGGGCCAACAACCGAGGCTTGCTTTGTTTGCTTCTGACACACAGAGAGCTGAAACCACCTGGATGCCTGGAGAACCATCAGCTGGCAACAACGTTCAGACACCAACAACCAAAGATGCATTTGAATGACAACCTAGTTACAGGAGACCTAATGATATGTGGTACTAAAGCTATCCAAGTCCCTGACTCAGGACTTCATTCTCCATTCGGCTCTCATTACAGGCCATGCCCACATACGGAAAGACGTATGCGTTTGTAGGAAGGATGTCATACTGCAGGAGACACGACAAATTGGGCATAAGTTCTTTGTGCAGGATGCAAGGTAGAAAAGGCACCTCTGAAACACCCATCGAGCTAGAAAAGTTCTTGAGTACTTTAGATATTGCACTGTCAGGTTTTCTCCTGCTGGCAATACTTGAAGGTCTGCTTGGGCAAATCCTACTAAATCCATGCAGTGCACAGAGCAAACAGGTCAAAAAAACCCCAGCAAATCCAACCAAAGTGGGTAGATCTGGATGCTATCTTAAATAAACAAGGAGGATTTTTCATTTGGCCATCCTTCCTGTTTTCATTTATAGAAATGTTATGGCTCTTTGGATAGCAATATGGCAAGCAAGGAGGTAATAAACTAAACCAGGCTATTACTTCTCCATACTGGACAACAGATCCTTTTCCCTTCTCCAGCCAACTGCCTGCAAACATCCGCATGCAAGCTCTGCGTTAGCATGCTTGCTTCTCTCATGAACTGAGGCAGTTTCCGGCATCAAATCCTTGTGACAGCCAGACTGAAAAGCAATCCTAGGGAAGACCATACTAGATAATGACCTTTACTCAACAATTCTTAGGTTGCTCTTGAGAAACTGTAATTGTTGGATGAGGGAAGAGGATAAACCACAAGCCTCAACAGGGAGAAAGATTTTACACAATAGTTCCTTGTTTTCCAAAATTTCCCCAAACAAACATCACAGTGGCAAATTCCATACTTTTATTTCATTCTGGTTTGGCTCTCAGAGGGACAATAGCTACATCCCCAGCTCTGTAAAGACATATATACATTATTAATGTATACCTTAAGGTTGCTGTTTCATGAAGCTACTCCCAAGGTGTTTACACAAGTTTACACTCAAAAGCCTTTACATAATTGGGGTTTTGTCCTCTTATATGCTTATTCAAATGCAATCAGACATTATCAATTTAATTTCCTACCACTGAAACATTAGAATTGCAAATAATTTCTCTTTTATCCCAAATATTGACCATTTCAGGGCACAGAGTGGAATTGCAAACATTTTGGTTATAGCTCTAAGCTACACACACAGCATAAGTGCAATGAGAGAGCTCACTCTGGTTCCAAAATTGATTTGGCTTCCACACCTCTGCAAATTAGGTTACATATTTCCATGCTCATGTGAAAAAAACCAGCCTGCAACTTTAATGCCTAATATTTAAACAAAGTGTTTAATGTTTACACACTAAGTTCTTTTTCTAAATTTAAGCCTTTGCGTAAGTTAGAGAGAAAATAGTACTAGGTGAACCTCAAACCTTTGGAAGGTTGGGTCCAGTTCAGAAGCTTACCCAAACCCCTTCTGTGTTTAAAAAACATCGGCTTAGAGACTTGCAAGGACATTGAGTCATCTGGATGCCACTCTGACTTATAGGCCATCAAAGTTTGAGTGATGGTCCCCAGGTTCTCTTTCTGATCACCTATTTGGCTATTGCTTTCAAGTTTAATGATGCTGAGTCACACCAATGATAAAATCCTTCAGCAAACCAGTCTAATCTGTCGGCAGAGCCACAGCCAAATGTAGGTCTGTCTGAGCCGTGCCCCAATTTGCTCCCATCACAGCCTATTCCAGTCCACCCAGAACATTCCCCAAGGCCACGGCTGACGCAAAGATGATACAAAATTAATAGATCTGCATTTAACTCCCCAGTCCTCTTACTACCAGAGGTATTCCAGAAAGGGCCTAAGATTTCACCTGCAGCACCTCTCTGTCAGTTCGGTTTAGGTTAAAAGCTACAGAAAACCAGCAAATGAAACCTTGTGTCTAATGCAAGATGTACATAGCTGATGTGGTAGAGTTATATAAACTGTTGACAACCACGTTCACCCAAACTGTACCCCAGAGCTGGGCAGTGCACCATAGGAAGAACAGTTCTTCTTGAGACTGAACTTATGTCCACTGTAAAAAGAAAGTTGCATGATCCGCAGCCATCCCGAGTGACTTATCTCTAGACACTGTCCAAAGCCTTAAAAGGCAGCCATGGCCAGGTCTGGGTGAACTCAGGGGCCTTCAGAACACTACATGGAACTCTTGTTCTGTTGAAACTTGCCATTAATCCACCAGGTTGAGGCATCCCATCTCACTTTATCTAACTGTTTATTGTAGAATGATAGAATCCACCACAAAAATCACATCAGCCTTAATACACCAATAAACAATTTAAATAGTCTTAGCTCAGTGGTCCAGTAATAATAACCATTCTTATAACTGAGAGATAAAAGGAGACAAGAAAAGTTAATAAAAATGGAATAACCAAGCTCTCTGGAGCCTAAGGAAAACTTGATACAGCTCAGAGTTTCAGTTAAGTCACGGTCTTCTCAGCTGCAGTCTTAGTGGAAAGAAACCTACCCAGTTAGCTAGTGCCATTGAGTTCATTAAACAAACCAAAAGATCATCTTGACAGGGATGTTCTGCAAACAACAGTGAGATGGTAAAGCATGATACTTGAAAGAAGAAAAAAAAAACACAACATGTCAAAAAATCCTGGTGTTGCTCCTCAAGGATGTATTTAAGGCCACTGACATCAACAGAACTCTTCCCTGACTTTATCATCTCCATCAGAATTGCTCTTCCTTCATGGAATTATCTAACTGACATCTAGGCCAGCCTCACCTCTCTGCTGTTGTCCATTATAGGGCAGAGGAGTGTGATCATTCACACGCTCCCAGAAGCAGACGACTGCTTCCACTGGCAAACCGTCAGGTTGCTTTGACATGGCAAACCAGCTGGGGACAGAGTCCACCACAGTGGGAATTTGCCCTTAGGTGTTTATGCTTCCAGTTAGATCATTCTAAACAGAAACAGGAAAGACCAGCATAGAGTCAGAACTGAAGAAAAAATTACTGCCTTTAAGTAATGGCAGTAACTTACACCAAAATTATCCATCATCTGTGACGCTTCTCCAGGAATTTCTGGACCCATTCCTGTCACAACTTCAGAGAAGAAACCTGGGTTATGAAAGGACCTAAAGTTGTGCCCTCTGATGGCGACATCACAGAGATCAAATTCAATCAAGGGAACCCAAATAACCTATTTTTATTCCTGCAACTCCTGGTAAATTTTATTTTTGTGACTTGAGGTGATTATTTTTCCCTTTTGATACCATTTTCAGTGCATGCCCTTCATCTCCCCTGTGGAGCCAGCCCAAATGTCACAGAGACTATTAATGGTGTATACTTAACACACATACTTACAGTATGTTCATTCTCAGGGAGACTAAACATTATTGAAAGGTTACAGCATTTATTTTGATGTGTGTCTGTTTAACCAAATCTAGCAAATGTTACACAAACACAAAATGGGCTTTCCTTCCCTGTTTCTCACAAGCCACCCTGAGCCATTGATTTTTAAACAGAAATCCTCCCTCAAACCAATGAGGAATTTAAAAACTTGATGCCACACTATGTCACATGGGATAGTTTGAATGATAATGATAGCTGTCTCCTTGATAAAGGAGAAAGAAACATTTCATCCGTACTCACTGTAGCCCTACCAAAGCCGGTTTCCAGCTTCAACTCCACCAGTTTCTATCAACTTCTGCCTGATTTCAGGGACCACCTCTCCAGCAATAATGTGATATTAGGAAGAATCAGCAGTATGGTTCCTCACTGTCTTGATTCTCATTTAATGGATGAGCTTTGGATGGGTATCTTGTGATTCCTAAGGATTTCCTGTTTTCACTGGGACTGAACATATCAGTCAATAAATACAGCCCTTCCTGTAGCCAAGTCCTTAGCAAGGAGAAAACACCAAACCTGATTAGAATTTAAATTTCCATGTGATCCCAGCTTGGTTTAGAGAGGATCTAGCCATGCACCACTCGTCTGCAAAAGCAGGATTAATAATGCCCACTGTAGCTACTAGCAGCAATACTGACTCTTACTTGTTATGTCAAAAGAGTTAGACCTTTAGAAAAAAACCCAAACAAACACAAGAAAAACAAGCCAGTAGTTTCCCCCTCTTGCCTCAAACTGTAGAAAAGCACAAAGATTTAGCTCTGGGGAAACCCCAGATCACACCTCAACTGGCTGCAAAGAGAGTGAAGGGCATACGAGGCCATAGCAAAGTCAGGTGGTTCTACTTATCATGTGCTAGTTCCTTGTTTTCCCATACCTTAGGAGTTGCTGGGGGGAACACATCCAAGGCCATCAAAGCAGAGTGCTAGCCTAAACACCGTTCACACCGAGCCAGAATCATAAAGCAGTACCAACTAATAGTCAGACCATTAGGAAAGCTAATGAATAGGTTCCCTCAGTATATCCCCTGGTCCAAAACTACAGCCTTCCCCTGGCAGGCTCCAATTAAATTCAGTGTCTTTTCTTTATGCTGGAAGAAATCGGACTGACTGGACTCCTTAGCCGAAAGGTCAAATGTGAAAATAAACTCAGGAAAACCAGGCTGTCCTTTCCTCCAGCATCGCTCTGCTCTGACACCTCGTCCTTGGGCTCCAAACTGCCCCTTTTCCCAGAAACTCACTGTCAAAGAGCCCACCCTGCAGCCCCTGCTTCTCACCTTCCTTCTAGCTGCCAGCCAGCACAGGCATCCGCCCAGGCACTCCCAGACCCGGAGAAGCTGGAGCAGCCAGGTTTGCTGCTGCGGTCAGCTGGGAAGTGGTGTCAGAAGCCTCATGGCTGGCGTCTTAATTGTTCCCAGAGAGCCCTCTAATCCTACCTCTGCCTTCTCCGCATGGACCAGAGTTGTATCTTGGGTAATATTATGGGGTAAAGGAGGAGCTTAGAGTTAGGACACACGAGGTAGAATAAAGAGCAGACAGTTCTCTGCCTCAGCCACTCTGCCTGCTCCCCACCGTGTCCTTGCGTTCACATCTGTCACATCCCAGCCCTCCCAGTCAGTCAGACTGGGATGCTCCTGGTGCACTGCTTCCAGGCAAGCGACCTTGCAGGAAAGGAGAGGAGAGACTGTCCCCCATCTGACCACAGCAATCCTTGGTCCTCGGGAGATGACCCTGAAAGAAATGCCCATCCGGGGGCAGACAGCCCACTGCTGCTGGGGGTGGGGGGAGCTCAGCGGCTCTTGCACAAATAGCCTTTGGCATTTTCCCATTGCCAAGACTGCAGCCTTAAAAATAAGCCAACAAAACAGAACCCTAAGATTGGCAATACCTCCATTCCTTTGCCAATCCTCAGAGTACCAGGGAAGGCTGCACCCTCTGCTACTGCAGAAGAGGGTCACTGGGGCAGGACTTTCCCATTGGTTTACCACTGGCTTCACGTCCACCTGAAGCATCATTTCATGTGAGCTTGTCACAGGCTCATGAGACCCCACTGCGCCAGCTCTGCTGAGGACACGGCAGCTCCTGGAGGGACCAGTGCACAGGGGGTTCACAGAGGCTCTTTCCTATCATGGCATCCCATGTTTTTCCCATTCACTAAGGACATGTAGGTGTGTACTTGTGGGGACACCCACAGCATAAAGAAATGCCCTTCTCTCACCTCAAAAGATGAACGAACCAGAAAAGTACAAAAAATTCAATGCAGCTGGAATAAAACAAGAACTACTCCCAAACACGACACCAAAGCTCTTACTGAAAGTTAAAAAGCAAATATTTTCATAATTCATTTTTCAATTTCATGCCACCTCTGCACTAATTATTTGCGGCCAGGATCCTGCCTGCCAAAACGTTACAAAACGCTACCAACCAATGCTACAAGAGAAAACTTGTGGGTGATTCTCACACAAGAGTCCCGCAGCCACAAGAAACGACGGAGGCGAAATGACACACTGCAAAAGAGCCACCCACAGCACTCCAGGTCTCCAGACCCCCAGGATGCCCTCCCTCGCCTCCACCTCCCCGTGTCCCGCGTCCCAGGGCGCACAGGGCTCCTGGGGGTGTTGGGCGGCTGTACGCGTGCAGGGCTGTGGAAGCAGAGGAATCAAACAGCTGCACAGTTTCTGACCATCTCAGCACAACAACCCCATGTCGATACGCGGAGAGGAATGCGGAGACCTCGACGGTGCCTCTCGACACCCATCTGTTTTTTAGAGTCAACTTCCCTGAACTCCTCTGCAAGCTATTAGCGCGCTGAATGTCCAGTCGAGGGCTGTTTTTTGTGCATGCTGTAATTCCAAAGTAAACTCTTTTGCCTCGAGAAACATGCAACATAATACACTAATTTGAGTTGAGCTTAGTTTAATCTTTCGAGGCTTTTTGTTGTTTTGATCTGATCCCAGAAGTGGGAGCCTGGTTTAGGTATCGTGTTTTTGTTTTGTTTTGGGGTTGTGGATTTTTTTTTCCCCCCCTTCTTTCTGAGATTTGCTCTCCACGAGCCAGATTCCTGGATTTGACAAGTTCTGGTTTATGCTACTTACACTGCCACCTGCCCAGCCGGGGAGAGATTTAAAAGGCCGACTTCCCTGTTGGTAAAACAACAACAAGCAAACAGAGCGCTGCGTTCAGGACAGGCTGGAAGGAAATTTGCTTCCTTTCTTCATATTAATTTACAGATGTGTCCTTCCCCATTTTCCTATGTCCTATTGCCCAGCCAATGCTTTTCCTCCACACAGTGCATGTAAGTAGTTCTCCTGACACCTTAGCTCTGTTTAATAATCCTTTCCTTCACACTTATAATTTTGCTCCTGCCTGAGGGCAAAGTGACAGGGAGCCACACAGGTACACAGGCTCCTCGGGGACGCTGCTGTGGCAGTTTCTGCTGAGCAGTGTCACCTCCACGTCATCTCACGGCTTCTCTCCCCAGGCCAGGAAGGCCCAGTGACCACAGCTGTCCCCTCGAGGGCCCCGTGATGTAATTTGCCTCATATTCAGGCACAACGAGGCCAAACTTCGCTGACTGGTGAAGTGACTCACGTTGTACAGAGTCCTGCGTGGGGTCGAGAGGAGGGTCAGGCGTCCAGAGTCAAAATCTCTTGCGTGGTTGAGCAGACCACAGCTCAAACAGGAAGGGTGGGGAGCAAAGCAAGGGAGCACAGAACAAGGTTCGCTGCAGCCCAAACGCAGCAGCATCAGCCTGGGTATTTAGGCAATAAGCCTAATGCACATGCTTCTGCTGCAAATTTTAATTTTGGGCAACCAAAGGTCAAGGGATTGGAAGCTATGCTCAGTTCCTAGTAAGATCTGCCAAGCACTACTGTAACAACCCCGCTTTCTGAGTACGTTACAGGCACAGTAACGGAAAAGAAATAATAACAATAATAATAAAGGAACAAGTAATCCCTTTGTATAAAAATAAAAGCAAATATTGCACGGTAAATATAAAAGCTATTTGGAGAGGTGAGATCTGACATTACAACTCAATGGGATTCTCCAATTCAGTGTACGACTCCAAAAGCTATCTTAGAAAAAACAGTGTTTTCCTGGGCTTCTCATTCTTTCACAGTTGTATCACCATTTAGAATAAGTCAACGAAATAAAAATTATTTTAAAAAAGCAAAGGCCAACTGTTTCTAAAGGTAATGGGACCTTTCCTTCAACCTGTTTTCCCTCCCCACTCCCTCCAGATTCCCTGCCTCCTTATTCAGATAAACCAAAGTGAATAAGCACATCAGGATGCAAGAGCAGAACAAAATGACTAAGACCTCGATGTGTAATAATATGTCTGTACTGTAACTAGACATAAACCTTTTAAAAATTCAAAATAGGTGACTCAAAGCTATGGAGACTTTTCTAAACAGAGACAGAACAAAAAACCACGCATTAGGATATTTTCAGTTAAAGCAATTACATTTAAATAAAGCTGCTTATTATTGTAATTGCAGAAAAGCTCTATAATTCAGTTTGGCTTTGATAACAAGGCATTGACTGAGAAGTATCCAGGACACACTCTGCCTTGATTTGACATCTGTCTCCCTCCAAGTCACTCAGCTTCACTGACTGGAGATATAAGGACAGACTGTGATTTCAAGCAACTGCAAATTAGATGCTGTTTCAAAAGAGCCTTGATTTTGCACATAAATCACAGCTTCTTGTAAACATTATAGTGCTCATTGGTCTGCAGAGAGGAGGAAGTGGCAACAGGTAGGAGGGGATACACTGAGCTCTGCGCAGGACCGAGGCCCATAACTTTGGTACCAGACATAGGCAGACTGCTGCACAGCTTCTATAGCAATGAATGGCTCCCAATCCCTCAATCCCGCAGAGTGGCAGCTTCACAAACCAAATACTTCTTCAACGACCAACTTTCAGCTAATGACCTTGTAAGAAGACCCACACCCAGGAAATGTGGTGCAGAGAATAACTGTATTCAGTATCTGTGGATCATACAGGCCCTATAATACCTTACAAAAAGAAAAAAAAAAAAAAAGAGTAGTGTAATTGAATATTCAATCTACAGCTGACAAAAGATAACTCCACATCAAGGTACTCCTGGAACACAAGAATGCAAAATATTCTGCCCCAGGCCTAGTCCTGATTAGGTGCCTTGGGCTAAAAGGAAATACTTTTTATTTCTGTTACAAAACATGAATAAACAGAAGCCCTAGGTAACGCAAAGTGAAAACTGAGCAGGGATTCCAAGATTTACCTCATTAATCATAAATTACTAAGAAAAACAACATATAAAATAGCTCGCTGTGTTTTCTTCAGTTTTCGAAAGAAGCAGCAGCCGCAAAAACCCAAGAACAGATGATAAAATAGAAACGATTGTGTAGCAACTGCGCCTCGGACGTGCATGGTTAGTTGTTCATTAGATGGCTCACTTCCTAATGGAAGAGACAGGTTGTGCAAACCTTTCTCTAATGGAAGGGCCAGGTTGTGCAACCACTTCTTACGGCGGGAAGAGTTACTGACGCAGTAGTCCCACCGGTGTCTGCAGAGCTGGGAGACGCCCGGCGTGAGCGTAAGGGGCCGTGGGTCTGACCCAGCCGCTGCCGTGATTCAGGCAGCAGGGCTTTGGCTTCCCTCATGGGACGCTGCGCTCAGAGCGTCAGAGCTGGAGGTGGAGAAGTCCGTTAGATCATCCAGCTTGTTTCCCTGCCAGTGCAGGTTTGTCTTCAAAGACGTTTTCTAGGATTTTGTCCAGATCACTTTAAAAAAGCCCTAAACAATGGGATTCCACCATCGTGCTGCAGTGACTATTTCATAGCCGAGTGCCCTTCGCTTGTAAACATTTCCTGATAACCACATTTATTGTGTTTCTACTCTATTATTTGTAGCTGCTGACTGCTCCCTCTCTGGCAAGGGGATGGCATGGAATTAAAATGCATCAGGATTTACCTTGTTGGAATTGCAGTGCTGTATCCTGTGACAGCAACGTTTCTCTTTCAAGGAAGAAAGTGAAGGACTTTGCTCCAGGAAACTGAATGTCCCTAGATCTTGACGATCTTAGGAGGGTTTGGTCATCAGCTCAGCAGATCTGGAAAGGGTCCCTGCAACTAATGTTTTTTTCAGTCCTTCTCCACATATTGCCCCCTTGATTTAGGAACACGCGGGAGATTCTGCCTTCTCCCTGCTCCCTCTCATCCTTATAGCCCTTATATGGGCTGTATATCCCACAGTGACATTATACTCTCACCTTTTATTTCTTGCAGCCTTTACAAAGTCTTCTTTGGCCATGTCAATACAGAACTATGCTTCTCGTCTTTTGTTTTGCTCTGGACTTAGGGTTTACACCCAAAAAAACAGTGCATAGTGTAGCTGACTTCGTCTATTTTGGCTCTCTTTATCAAGCAGCAGTTCTTGCCACAACACTGTATGAACCCTAAACTCTTACTGATAAATAATGCATTCTAGAAAACATAAATCCATTTCCTCCTATTAGCTACAATTACAGCCTAAAATAGTAATGGAGGTATTGGGTTACTAACACAGCCATGCTTTCATTAAGAGCATTCACCATTCAGATTGCACTTTGAGCCCAAATCGGATAATTTCACTTTCACCTTCCTTTTGGTCATCGTCTCCTTCCACTTATTGGCACTGAGAGGTTTACCTGATTTGCTCCTGCACTCCTTTCAGATCCTTGCAGGGGCTAATGACTGAATCAAGCCTTCCTTTGCCTGGGTTATTTAATCCCACCTGGGCATAATAAATGGGAAATCCCCAGCACTCCTTACAATATTTGTAGCACTGGGACACTTTTACGACATTATTACAAGTGGAGCATTGTTGTACCTTGAGATTTTTAGGGAGGTCTCACTACTAGGAATTTTCTCTTGATACTCAGCCTGAGTTGTACTTATTTTCCTTCCACTACCTACAGGTTTGCCTCTTGGCTTGAACTAGACATTTCTGTTTTGCTAGTATTTATGTGTTTGAAGATAGTTATCATATACCTACTTAGTCATTTTAAACCAAGCAGCCGTATTTAGCTCCTTTTAATCTTCTACTCGTAAATCATCCTGCCCTGGCCTCCTTTGCCAATGTCAGGAATGTTTTCGTATAGCTCCAAAAGTGAAATACGCCTCTGTTACAAAACAGCTTGTACCTGATTGCAGAGAGAGGGAAAAATGGAATTCAGAAATTGCAAGGAAAGGAAAGCCGGATATCCTCCGGCAGGTAAAATTCCCATGAGTCCAGAGCCTCATGCCTTACGTTCCCTGCTTCAAAATCCTTAAAGAACCTCAGAACCAAGCAACAGCGTATCAAAATACCCAATAATGCACCTAATCATTCATGTCACTTCTGACCCTTGCTTGGGATCAGGGCATTTCCTCCCTTGCACTTTGTTAAATGTGGTTTTAATCTGTTTAAATTGCATGACAACATGGCAGAACGTCAATGGGCGCATGACCCAAGTGGTTTTAAAAAGACCTTACTGCAAAGGTGGTTCTTTCCCATTCAGCCAGCGAAAGGGTTTGGGCTGTGTCTTGCCTTGACCTCGGTTTACGCTTTGAGGGAGGGAAGGAGGGAAAGACAGAGTCCCAGCATCCGTTTCCCACGTTGCTGACCATGCGCTCCCTCTACCTACCTTCAGGAATCTGCTGTAGGAGCAACTAGACCCTCTGTCCTGCCTTTTGAGCAAGGCCAGTGCTGCTGTCCCTTCCACAGAGGTACAACCACGCCTCCCTGGGAGGCAGAAATGCTTCTGCATCGCTCTGCCCAAGCCTGGCCCCAAGGATATGCACGCATCCAGGCCTTGCGCATCCATGCCATGCACATCCATGCCATGCACATCCATGCCGTGCACATCCATGCCGTGCACACCCCCAGCTGCTGCTTGGGTCCCCCCCTTCTGCCTTTCATCCTCACTTTTCTAATGACGTGGCAGGTGAGGAGCAGAGCTCCCGGGGTAATTATCCTGCAAAACAAACCACTCTACATTGCCTTTTTTCCTCTCTTTCTTTCCTTTTTTCTCCTTTAAGAGTTAATAGACTGGGTTTCTGTATGCAACCAGCCAAACGCTGCAGTACAACTCTAACAGACAAAACAAGGGGTTTTTTTCTTAATACATTTCTCCCACTGTTCACTGTTCAGTCATTCTCATCGAGCCAAACCTGGCACGACTAACCCTGATCCCACGTTCAACAAAATTGCTGCTGTGTTTATATATCCAGGGGGACTTTTCAGAGGGGGAGAAAAGCACCTCCAGTATGTTAATTCCCAAGGACCTGACGATTAATGAACTAATCTTATTACACGTGCCGGGGGCGGAATCCTGGTAGATGAAACCTGAGCTAATGAATTAAAGCCCCAAAACTCCTTTGGCTGCATAAACGTGCTTTTAATTTCAGTTAACCTTTCAATAATAATCCTTCAGGATTTTTTTCCATGATGCTTACACTTTCTGAAGATATGTGACTCTTCTTGGATACAAGGTCCTTTGTTATTTTATTTCTTGGAAATACTTAGCAATGTCCCAATAACTTTCTTGTTAAAAGTGTATTTGCTTTTCCTGTCCTGAAGGTTGTAGCTGAGTTTTCCTCTCTCTGTGGAAGGCCCTTGGCTTTTTACTGTATTTTTACTGCTGGGAGTAAACACAGAATAGGAGAAATGTTTGCCATATGTTGATATAATGGTCACATTGTGGGAGGAGAGCAGAGAGAAAGGCTGGTCCCTTACATCATGGTAGAAGTGCCCTTTTTTCACAGTTAAAAGTAGGTAAATAAATCATGGTAAATAAAAAACAACTTGAACTTTCACTAAGGACTTCAAAGAAAACCTAAATCCCATGTGATCACAGAAGCTGAAAAAAGATCAATTAGCATTCCACATGTTTAGAGACATTGGTCAGAAAGACACTCGCATTACAAAAAACTTACGCGCAAAAAAGGACTCCCCCCCCCAAAAATCACTTTTTCCTGTGAGTACCTTAGATATCATATTGGACAGCAATAGAGGAAACACAGAGCTAGAGACCTTGGAAAAGCTTTCAAAGCCAGTCCTATCTCTGCACTTTCTGTTCGGTTTAGATTCTTAAGTCTCCTTTTAGTTACTGTTTGTGCACTGTCCATGATACCGTCCACGGTACTCTCTTAGTAATTCTGCACATGTCCATAATAAACTACGATCAGTCTAAGAACTTGTACCAGAATATCAGTTGTGTCACTCATTAACCTGCTGTTGTGGGCTTTCTTTGAAATGGTTTGAAGGTTTATTCTGGGAGCATCAAATAGATTTTAGTATCTTACTAATCAATACAAGTTGTGAATGAGTAGTGAATATGAACAACCCTTTACCTCAACTCATGCTACCAATGGAACTGGCAAGGGACTGGTAATTTTACCTTATTGGGGGGGGAAGTCCAAAAAATTCCTTTGCTATTTCACACCAAGATACCTATCACCATGTAAAACACCAGGTGGATAGGGAGGATCACGCCTTTCATATCCACTTTGCTGGCTATGAACAACCTGCTCATGAAGAATCAACAGACATATCTCGTCAAACTCTGGGAAAAAAAATTATCCTTATGCCCTGTGTACATGACAGTTTCACCTTGAGATAACCAACAAAAACAAAGCCGCGTTTCCCCACAAACATACCTCACCCTTCTGAATCCCACTCTGATGAGATGGATGCACACCCACCGACCGTTTTCAATCCATTTTGATTTGGTTAACAACTTCTCAAAGCTTAGGTTTATTTTATACTTCCCAGGCTGGTATCTTTCAGCCATGATTTTCAAACACTTTTTGAGTTCTTCAGCCCCATTTTTCAAGACAGGTGGGCAACTTTTGGCCAGCCATAAGATAATCAAAATGCCAATCTTTCAAAAGCGCAGAAAATTAAGAATTAAATTCTGTGACATCAGGAAAGCACCTAACAGAGAGGGTGGAGGGAAGCACCATGGGAACAGATACATGAGGGAGAAGTGCATCCACTGGGATACCCGTATGCACAC
>NW_010242146.1:55484-55879 GCF_000690775.1 Eurypyga helias | reverse complement strand
TCTTTCAAAAGGAAAAATGTCATGCCTTTTCCAGAAAAAAGCACTCCACGTGACAACGGAGCAGAAACAACCAGACAGAAAAGAGTGAACATGCATGATCCCCGAGCAGCCCCCCGGCACCGTGCTGGCAGCGGGGCAGACCTGGCTTTGCCACCAAGCTTTGGCGCGACCCTTCGTGCACCGCACCAGCCTCCCCGCACGCAGTCTGCCCGTCCTGCCCGCCTAGGCCCGGATGGGAGTACGGCAGCACCTACCCACAGCCCAGATTTCCACAGGGACTCCAAGACGTTACCTCAACACGAGCATTAATGACTCAAAGGCAGCTTGCTTTGGACTGAGCGCTGCCCCACACGTGTGTGGGTTTGAGAGTACGGGGGGTGTTTCCTCACAGCGAA
>NW_010242146.1:54014-55403 GCF_000690775.1 Eurypyga helias | reverse complement strand
GGGATTCCCCTGACATAAAAGAAACCAAAACGCTGGTGCCTGTCTCAGATGGGCAGCAGCGGGGGTGTCCCGGCGTCCCAACTCGGGGCAAACCCTGCGGCAGGGCGGCATGACCACACCAGACTGCGCAGCTCCGGCAGCACAAGGAAACCACTGTGCTCATTTGATACGCTGTTCCCCCCCACACACACTTCTTTTTCCACTAGAAAACATCACTTCTAATGATATGTCTCCACTGGGGCAGTTTGCAAACAATTCTTCCAGGCGGGATGGCGGGGGCGAGGGCGCCTGCCTGAACCCTTCTCCTGGGCGCTGCGTGGGGAAACGGTGGTTTTTTTTTCCCCGAGCCCCGAGCCCCTCGTGCCGGGCAGCAGCGGGAGGGGGATAGCGGTCCAACGTAAAAGTAAGCACAGGCTTTGGCAGGCTTGCGGCAGCCGACCTTCCTCCTGAGACTCACGCAAGCACACGGGCTTATTCCACACGCTGCCGTTGGCTATTTCAGCTATTTTTTCCCCCTAGACTCCTCCTCTGTCAGCTCCATAAAATAATACATAAGTATGTGATACCTCAGAAGTTGGACGGGGCAGTTGCGAGCAGAAAACCCGCTATTTTAAATTCTCTGGAAAAAAGGGTTATAGATTCTATATTTAAATAAAGGTTAGAACAATAAAGCTGCAGGGTTTTTCCACAGTAACTCTCACCTTCACAGACAGTAAATGCTGAGTAACCGCTCGGCCCTCCTCGCTCCAGCCACGGGGCTCCAGCGTCCCGCGTGTTTACTGACCGTCTGCAGCGATGTCGGGGCAAGCCACAAGGCCGCTTTTTCGGAGACCGTTCCACTTGTCACCACGTTAGAAAAAAAAAAAAAAATAAAAAGGGGGAGGGAAGCAGGAGCAGCCACCCGAGGATGGGCCGGACCAGGCAGAGGGCTGCTCCAGGCCGGGCTGGCGGCACTTCCAGCCACCTCCGGCCGGGCCGGGACACGGCTGCGCTGACGGCCAGGAGCGCAGCGAAGGATCCCTGCGGATGCAAGAGGGGCACTGCCTATTTTTAGGCAGCTGGAGTTTCCAGGAGGATTCCTAAATCTCTAGTTTCATTAGGGTGTGTGTGCTTTTTTAAGAACAGGTCATTTAAAATTGTGGTTGGGTTGCTCTACTCCTTTCTCTTCCACAGCGTGAGGCTCGCGATATAAATAACAAATCTATTAAATAAACGTGCAAGCCTGCCGTAAGACACAAATAAGACCCGGAAGGCTGGAGCCAGGGTGGTGAGCATGGGGCATGGTGGGGTATGGCCCGGAACAGGGGTAGAGCGGCGGGGGCCGGTGACAAGTGGCCTGTGCACTCACTGGCAATGGCTGGCTGGCTCAGAGATAGGCCTTTGCCTGCT
>NW_010242146.1:50112-54001 GCF_000690775.1 Eurypyga helias | reverse complement strand
AGAACAAAGTCGGATTTATTGACTCGAGCCACTCACAGTCCAAACCTGACCGTTTCCCATAGGCACACAATTTCTACATGCTTTGAAATAAACAATATTCACTAGAGTCAAGCTCTCACGCCAAGTCCTGCGACGCTCTCGCTGGGCTCTTCCAGTCTTAAGCCTCACACGGCACTTACAACTGTCCAGTGATTTGGCTTGTCAGCTCACTGGCATAGGCACTTGTGCACATTACCCTCCTGACCTCAAAATGACAATCCACCCCCCTCCCACCCTTTCTGGGCTTTTTTTTTTCCCCCTCTGCCTGACAAGGCTAAACTGTCTACTTACCGTTCTCCACACAGCAGCAGCAGCTGGGAGCATCTGGCATGGGACATATGGAATTTAATTTCCCGATATTTACATAGATTGAAACAATTCCGACTCCAGACTTCAGAAGGCCTATTGCACCAGACCTCAAGGCAAAACCTTTCAGTTCATTTCACTTTTCTCCTCTTCTTTTGGCGAATGAGCTGGGAATACCAGTTTAAAGTCTGTACGGGCTTTAGGATGTTGAAAGTTACTCAAGTCCTTGATCTATAAGGCTTACAGGGTAAATGCTGCTTTCTTGCTTCTGGGGAATCCAAAAGGTCTTTTAAGAGCCCTAGCCACTTTAAAAATATCTTTTTTCAATGACCTTGACTAGATTTGAAACAGCCCATTTGAGAGTTTTGCACATGTGGCTACAGATAAAAGATTCTTAGTAAAAAAAAAGAAAATAGCTAAAGGGAAAAATTCAGTCATACAAAGGAGAATGAAAAGGGACATGTCTAGTGCTGACTGCAGGGCCAGCGCTGCTGCTCCGCTGCTGTTGAGCAGAGAGTTAAACCAGGACATGCTCCTGAGCAAAACAGATGCTGTATGAAAATGGCAAAGCAAAATGCGGCTGAAACACTTCACTCCTCCAAAACAGTGGGTTGTCTTTACTTTGCCGATCAGTTACCATCCATGACTTTTCCAATAATTCCAGAAACAGAGACTTTAAAGGTAATGGAGTCCATTATCAACAAAGAATTGCCAGGGATGGCAACACACCAGTCCAGCTTTGCAAAATCCCTCTAAAATCCTTCTTGAACAACACTTGAAGAGAATGGCTTAAAAATCCCACCTTATTTTAAGGACGTCCACAACAGATTCATCAATTAGAAAAGCAGTTAGGATGTCCATCTTCTTTATGGCTATAAGTGACCAGATTCTTCAAATGGCACTGGTGCAAATGCAAATACCAGCAGCATCAGTCATGGCACTCCTCCAACGTACAGCATCTGAGGACCTCACACATTGACGTGCAATTTGCCAGTAAAATCCCAGTGGCTGAGCTAGAAAGATACTATGGTTTCCTGGGAGAGTTCATCCAACACCAAATATGCCTGTTGTTTGGTGCATACACATTTTTTAAGAGAAAGGTAATGTTTTTGAGAGTGCATCAGGACGAAGCCAAAATAGGACTTGGAGCTTCAGATTTAGATTCCTATGCTCAAAATGACAACCTGAAAACTTTTGCCAACCCTAAAGGCACCTCTCACTTCGGTCCTGTGAACTCCCCAGGCTCCTCCAGTTTTGCTTCTTTACTTGCCCAGTTGTTCCATGAAAAATGACTAAACAACCTTGGAGTTACGGCTGGAACTCAGATCTCCTACCACTGGTAAAGGCGCTTTTTACAAAGTCTCAGATTTTTCTTCCCTCCTCCTTATCCAATGAATCCCGCATTCTTATTAAGAGACCAGTCAAACTAACTGCAGTGCTGGAAAACACACTCACTGCAGAGCAACCAGCTCCCTGGGTAGAGATATTTCTGGAAAGAAGGAGATTTGGGTCTGAATTCTCCCTGGCAAAAGAGAAAACTGAATCTGAGTCTCCAGTCCTGCGTGAGCATTCAGACACAAGGCTGTCACGTAGGAAAGGGTCAGTTTAGGAAATTTGACCCACCATGAGAATCAGGTCTTTGATCATTTTCTAAAAATGCCCATCTCTCTGATAATGATGGGCACGGCCATCACCAGAGTGGGTTTGCAATACACAAGGCAGATCTCCACTTGTGCTGAATTACAGCAACTGAGACGGGAAAGAAGTTTAAAATCCCCACTCCTAATTGCTTATTTAACTCGCTTGTTAAATTTGATTTTATACTTCTGTGCCAAAGGATCTCCTTGTTATGGACTTTAAAAAAAAAATGTAATAACATACAGTGTTTTAATATTGGGTTCGTTCAACTTTTGTTACTCTATTTAGAGGACCTTATTATACTTTTATTGCTATTAAAGAACTGTATTCTCCTTATGATTATTTTACAGGGCTCTAGACAGTTGATCTGGATGCTGTCTTATTAACTGTACCAGGTGGTAGAAATGCCAATTATCCTCTTTAATATCAGTAATTCAGACTCCATGGCAAGGCTGACCTCAGCGTCTCTCATGCCCCAGGAGGAACTACATTATATCACTGCATAAGGGGTCAGAGATGAGAGAGCTTTTGGCAAGTGTAGATGAAAGCATCCTGATTAAAAATGATGCTTCCTGCATAACACTGCTGTTCTCACACTTTCCAAACCCACAAGAGGCTGCTTTCTAAAGATGGGTAAAATGATCCCTGTATGGTTTATGTAATATATTTGCTGTGTAGTTTTAGGGTTTTTCAGGATAAAAGATACTGTAGTACAGTCAGGCCTCAGGACAGGTTGTTCAGCATCCAAAAGTAATTGGTACTGAGAAGGAATAAAAAGAAGGTGCAATGGCCTTAGGCTGCTCTAAATTGGGCCTCAGAATCAGTACACGGGATTTACACTGTCTCCATTAGCTTAGTTCCCAACCACTTTTTATAGTGTTAATGCATTTGTCCTCATGAATCCCTGGGAGGCAAGAATTTTAAAAAGCAAACAAACAAACCAAGAAGTCATAGCACATCAACTGAGAACAAAACTCTGAGCAACGACTGTGAGCACCTCCACTCTCATGGCCTGATTTGGGATATATATTAAAGAGCAGAGGTACATCTCAAAATCTTGGTGCTTTCTAAGTATCTTATTTTTAGGACTCAAAAGCTGAGTCTCTTCTTTTTGACCCTCAAATATCCATTAAACAGCCTGATATTCCCAGCGAAAGCCCCTGAAGGCCACCTGTAGTGGAGCGGGGAATGAAATGCCCTTCTCTCCTATGGAAGGCCCCTTACCACTTCCTCCCATAGCCTCCCACGGGATGTCACGCCAGCCCGACCCCTCATGTTGCATGGCGTCACACCACTGGAAACCCCTGGGCAAGGAAGGCAGAATCAACCCCAAGGTATCCCCAAACATTCGTTGTTTGTCCAAGAACAAGAAATTTGAGGCCAGCTTTCTGAAAGCCTTGAGCCCCAGAGTAGATGTGAAATGTAGACTCTATTTTCACAAGTGTTCAGCACGCAATCTATTGAGCTCTTCTGAAAATCTGGACCTTATTTAGATGAGTAAATGAGAGCCAAGCTCTTTTTAAAAATGAGGGTTTAATAGAAATGTCTGCCGCCTCTTATTCTCAGGCCCCTAAGTAAGTGGTGCTGGCTGTGGTGGGAGCTGCTGGTGCACGGCTGGTGACTGGCTTCGTCATCCCTGGAGATCCTACGGCTTGCTAAAACGTTCATGAAAAGCCAACAGAAAATTATTTAGATGAGTAAATGAGAGCCAAGCTCTTTTTAAAAATGAGGGTTTAATAGAAATGTCTGCCGCCTCTTATTCTCAGGCCCCTAAGTAAGTGGTGCTGGCTGTGGTGGGAGCTGCTGGTGCACGGCTGGTGACTGGCTTCGTCATCCCTGGAGATCCTACGGCTTGCTAAAACGTTCATGAAAAGCCAACAGAAAAATGTGCAAAAACAGAGCAGAC
>NW_010242146.1:40858-50093 GCF_000690775.1 Eurypyga helias | reverse complement strand
GGTGGAAATCAGCTTAATGCTACAGCAAATATTCAGGGAAAATGTTTGCATAGGTCTAGTGTGAACTGGTTAAAAGTCAGATCGGAGTGCTGGTCTCCTGGCAGCTAAACCCATATTACAAAATCCCATTGCCTTAGTTCACTTCAGAATTGTCTCAGCTACTCATTCCTATATCAGTGGGAAATTTGGAAGTAACTTTGGATTTGCAGTTTCCTTTTGATAAATGTATTAAAAATACCAATATAACAGCTTTTTATATCATAATAAAAATACATGGAGGATTAAATCCTGCCTAACTCTTGCTGACTTGGAAGCAAGTTTGCATGCTTTCCTCACATCCAGATTCGATTACACTAACTCTTAATGTACAGCTTTGCCAGAAATGTTTTTATTAGAAGAAATTGCACTTGGTCCAGAATGTCGCAGCATGATCTCTGGCATGCATGGTAACAGGCTTTTTTTCACCCATCTGAGGTCTCTACATGGGTTTCTAATTTCAGCCGGAATTGAGTTGAAATATTGGCTTTTGGATCAACATGAGATTGGACGTGATTATAGGTGAAGCTGGACTTTGGAAGCCTTGGACAAAAACTTTTGGCCAATAGGCCTTTTGCATTATATTCCTCAGCTGGGAAGGTCTCTGCCAGAGTGTACTCACATTCACTCTTGACTTGCCTCCTCTTGTTACTAGTGTGTATTTTATTCCTTAAAACAACTTTTTAAAACCCTTTATTTCCCAAAATAATTTAGCTGCATCTGGAATTGTACCATCTATCCCAAACAGCTTTTAAAAGTATTGATAATTTTGTGCAGGGCTTTGAAGTAGCAGCTGTGAAAGATACTGCAGAGATGAAAAGAGACTGAATGGTTGACAGTCTTGTTTCCTTTTTAGTGGCTTCCTTTGTAGTACTACTCAATTTAGGCAACCAACCAGATATCTTTCCAAAGTGGTTTTTTTTTGTGCAAGCACCTTTGGCATTATTCACAGCCAACATAAAGCGAGCCAGTGATGGATTTGAACAGTGAATGATGATCAGTGCATTCATCTTGCCATCAGATGTATAATTTTAAATAAGAAGTACTAAAATAATTCCCATTGCTTTACTGGAAGTCAGCAAAGGCCAAGGGAATCTATCTCGATGTATTTGCACAGGGGTTCCCTGTGTCTTCCTTGGGGCCTGTGGACAGAAGTGTACTGCCATCAAAATGAGACAGTTGCAGTGCAGGGCAGGGCTGAGATCCATCTCAGTCTAGTTGACTGAGTTCTGCATGGTTGAAGACTGACAAACACAGGCTGGAAGATCTGTAAGTAACTGCAAGGATCAGGTTGGGAGTTGAGAATAAAACGAAGGACAGACTGAGGTTTCTGAGCCCAGCCAAGAAAGCCTACGTCTCAATCTTGCTAGATTCCTGAGGCGGTTGGAAGACGCTTCAATTACATGATGAACACAGGTTCAAAGCAAGCACAGGGGCCACAGTGAGTCTGAACGCACAAACAGTGTTTGAAAGGTAAAGTGGAATCTCATTGAAGACAAACATGAGATCTCTGATCTAGAGGAACCAATCGATGCCTGCTCAGTCTCCTACGTGTTCAGTTCAGGGACAGTTGAGGGCCACAAAGATGCTCAGAGGGCTGGAGCACCTCTGCTATGATGAAAGGCTGCAAGAATTGGGCTTGTTCAGCCTGGAGAAGAGGAGGCTCCGAGGAGACCTCATTGCAGCTTTCCAGTATCTGAAGGGGCTACAAGGGTACTGGGAGAGGACTTTTTACAAGAGCCTGTAGTGACAGGACAAGGGGTAATGGGTACAAATTGAAATCAGGGAGGTTTCGATTAGATATCAGGAAGAAATTCTTCTTGGTGAGGGTGGGGAGGTATTGGGGCAGGTTGCCCAGAGAAGCTGTGGATGCCCCATCCCTGGATGTCTTCAAGGCCAGGCTGGATGAGGCTTGGAGCAACCTGGTCTAGTGGAAGGTGTCCTTGCCCATGGCACGGGGGTTGGAACTAGATGATCTTTAAGGTCCCTTCCAACCCAAACCATTCTGTGATTTTATGATTCTATGATTAAGAACCATTTGAAGGCATCTGAAAGGGAAGCGTAAAGACAATTATGCAAACAGCAGTTTCCCAGATCCCTGAGAAACCACACAGCAGAACAGAGCGTCACCAGCACTGAACTCAGCCTGCTGCAGCACAGCAGGTGCCTGACACATGGCACTGCTTGTTGCAAAATCATGAGACTCCCGTCATGCAGAACAAGGCTTGTACGCAGCTTGTCCCCTTCTTCACAGGCTGTTGCTTCTTTGGACAAATGAAGATTTCCTTTTTCACTGAGAAAACTCTGGAGCCAATATCCCAAGGGAGACATTAGACTGAGATGATACAGCAGTAAATGCATAACCTGTCCTGTCTTCACTCATTAAGGTAATATTCCATAATTACAGCACATGCAGCAAAGAAGATAAAGGAACAATAGCAATGATCCCTATTAATATTTGTTTTTAGAGAAAACACTGATGAGTTGAACCAAACATTAGTGATAAGTTTCAGCCACACTATTGTTTTAAAAGCAGACCAAGATAGGATCCATGAATCTATGCCAGAATGCCCTCTAACATAGTTAAGGTACCCACCTAGCTTTGACTCACCGCCCGAGTAAAGAAAAGGATGACTCTGAATTTGAGTCATCTCAATCCAAACCACTGGACAGTGATGGTTTGGGAGGAATGTAATCATATCCTTCCATCTCCCCCATCCTGAAAAATGCTAAAAATTTTAAATCTGAGAAAAAATGAAAACAAACATTACAAAGTCAAAAAATGTTTTCTGTTAAATTGAGTTCTCATTTTCAGGCCAACTGTAACAAAAACATTGCAGAGGGACATGAGCAAAGCCCAGACTTTCCAGGCTGGAACACAGCACTGGTGCACCAAATCAAGGCCATCACAGTTAGGTCCCTCCTGCAACAGACAACTGCATTATTTAATCCCTTGAAGAAATCTATCACTCTCCATCCTAAAACCACTACAATTTTCAGCAATTAAGTAATGCCTTCACAGTATAAAGCAGAAAACTGGTGTCAACAAACAACTCTGCAAAGTAAACATAAACTTGAGAATGAGAGAAATTTAGTTGAAAATGTTTAAAAAAGACAAGCTGGTAGAGTTTTTTTGATATACAAAATCCTCTGACTCTTCATTCCCTATGTTCTGCCTACTTCAGAAACAAAGTCGTAGTGGGAACACGTCAGATTATACATCTAGAGCACCAGCTCCATCCAACATGCTGCTCTAAAGTCAGTCCCACTAAGCCCTTACACAGAACACCCAATACCAATTACACTCGTCCTTTTGCTGAGGTGTTTAACAGAGCAAGAGGCAGTAGAACTTGCACTGAACTTCAGCAGCATCCAGGTGCCAGTTTTCTAGGCTCCTCGAAATATCCCCACTAGTATAAAAAATTCAAAGTACTTTTCCCTTCGCAGTTAATTTCTTTTGCCCAAAACTAGTCCAGAGTTAAATTGCATGGACTACAGATTTAAGGGCAGACACATCCAACAGAATGATAAAACATGTCCCTCCCAAGGTGTCCCTAATTCCCTGCGATTACAGAATGAGGACACTGCAGGTTTTTATTGCTGATGAACTCCAAGAGCAAGAAATTTTCTCAGCACTTATTGAGAATGATAAAGATGCAAGAGTGATTATTAATGTGCATCTCATGCATTTGCAATTATGCAAATATGCATGCAAATGAAGACAACCTTTGGGCTCCTGTCATGTTGCCAATGCTTCCCTCTGTGGCAAAATTTTGGATACACTTCTTGCTTTAATATCAGGTCTTACACACAGGGCCCAGATGCTGTAGAATTCTGAGCAACTTCCAGCCAGCCCTTAATGACACAGGGCTCTCTCCGACTTCAACAGATGCTCAAGGCTCTTCATACCATCCCCAAGTCTCAAAACTTCTCTGGGGCAGGTTAGGAGGACACTGAACTCACCACTCACAGGGGAAACTTCGAGGTAAATAACCAATACGTGAAGAAAGGCAGCCAACAGTGCCCCAATTTGCTGGGTCTGTAATCATTCAAGAGACTGTTTAACACTGTGCCTCACAGTGAAGCTGGAGCGTATGCCCACCTTTCCGTTTAATTAAAGCACAAAATGTAATTGGTAATTTGTTTGAAGGTTCTCTTGGGATGCTGAAGAGCAAACCTGCTCAGGAGGCCGAAGTGAGTGTGCGTGCCGAGGTGAAACTCATCTGAATGCTCCTCACAGTGTGCTACTTTGGCCATATGGAAACAGCTCTCCCTCTCCCGCCACCCACCCCTGCCCAGAAACTGCTGAAACAGGATTAACCCCTCTCCTCAAGGAGAAAATCTGTTGCTTTCATTCCTCTCCAGCCGTGTACACATTGAAAACCTTAATAAATCAACAGCTTATGAACTTCCTACAAGAACCAGTGAGCGTACAAAGTGACTGTACTTCCCCCACCCCACTGCCGCGGGGGGAGCTGTTGCTGACCATGATGCTCTACATCCAAGTGCCAACAGGAGGTGGAAGCATGTCCCAGGCATGTGTCTCAGTCCCCGAAGGCGAGGGGTTGGTTAAGTGACTTGCGCTGAGCTCGAAGCGGCATGCCACCCTCTCTTCCCCCAGAAGCACAGGCAGACCCCACACCGGGATCTCCCGGCATCATGTGGCAGACAGGATAAACGTGGAAGCCCACTGTCTTCCAAAAGTTGCACAAAGCACAAAAAAGCAGAAGCAAAAGGCTACTTATTGTTAAGCCAAAACAAGAACTTCCCTGACATTCAGCCACCCCTCCTGGTTCGGTGACTTTGCTCCTGAACAGGGGCAAGTAG
The DNA here is from genome assembly GCF_000690775.1 of Eurypyga helias. Lineage (NCBI taxonomy): Eukaryota > Metazoa > Chordata > Aves > Eurypygiformes > Eurypygidae > Eurypyga > Eurypyga helias. Next base: position 45,230 of record NW_010242146.1, on the reverse strand, counting down.
AGGTTGGTCCCTCGACGCGCAGAACTGTAACAGCCAAGTGAATACGGAGCGAGCAGGCACATGACGTGCTGGGTGTTCTCCCCTGCAATGCAGTCGGTGTCATGTGTTCCCTCTCTTCAAGAGATGCTGAAATGCAACTGTGATTTGTTTCCCATCAGGAAGTGCTAAATAAAACTCCCAGATCACAAACGTGCGCAGAGAAAAGCATTGCACGGGAGCACTCGCAAGGTGACTAGGGCTAAGGCAGTCTCTGTACGCATCTCCTACACATCCAACTCCTCAGGATCATCCCCCAGAAGAGATACTTTTTTAGGGAAGACAGGGACAAAACAAATCAAGAAACAAACCAGGGGTTAAATGCAAAAAGGCCTAAAAAAAATTAACTGAGCAACCATATGGCAGAATATTTTTAAACGTTCTTTGGTGGCTCCGGGACAGCAAGTGTGGCTGGAGATGGAGTATGAGCCTTGAAGAAATCCCTCCCCAGCCAGTTACCTGCAAGGCAACATCAATGTACAGAGTCTTACAGTGTGCTCAGGACAGCAAGGGACTTCAAGGCCTAGTCAGCATCAGGAAGGATCGTACAAGTGTCTTCTGGACCATGATGTCATTGTCCCTCTCATCCCAGCAGTGGTGGGGACCAGTCCCCTAATTCTGTGGGGTCAGAAACATGTTAAAGGGTTTTTATAAAGGGACCTGGATCTGGGAAGAGCTCTACTCCCAAAATATCCCCCACAAACACCTGGTTTCCAATTCATGCGTTTCTGGAAATCTTGCCTTGCTTCTTTGAAGCCTGTAAAACCATGTCTTCCCCTGGGTTAAAACCAGAAACCCACTGGGTTGTCTAGGAAGTCTTACCTGCTCCCCCCTGCCATCCTATCAGCTCAGGTGAAAGCAAACCAACAAACCAGTGGCAAACAGAAGGAGGAGGTAATCCATGTCCTTTTCACAACATTCCCAATCATTCCCCTTCTAGAGTAATTAAGAGCAAGGGTTGTGAAACCCCTGACGAACCAGAACACCTTTCTCTCGCACCTCACTGGAATTGCCACAGCACTTACAGCTCCTGCCACAGTGCCACCCACAGTGACTGCCCCACCTTTCATCCTGGGCAAAACAGGAACACATGGGGAAGGAGAAAAATGGAGAAAAGTAAGCCAAGATTAAAGAAGCCCTTCTCAAAACAAAGACTAGACACACTGCTACAAACTACGCGGACTTGGTGAGGATGGTGTCTTCCTCAGCTATGCAAAACAGCTGAAAGGAGAACACCATGCACCAGCCAAAATTCTTCCTGTAACAGGATGTCATCACTAAAGCCAGAGACATCACAAGTGTGCCAGATGACACCAGAATTTGAACTCTGAAGCACTGCTGTGCTGGAACGCACCCGTCAAGATAGCCCCTTGGATCAATGCAGACCAGTGTGTGTTGAGAAAGTTGTCATAGGTTGAAATTCAGAAGAAACTGTCTCCGTCTGCTGATAGACTTTGTTGAGTCTACGCTTCCCAAAAAATGCAGTGGCACCATTCAAAGCATGAGCAGCATAATTCATCATCAGCTAGATACCATATATGCTCAAGTAACGGAGGCAATGTTGCCCTCAAAAACCCAGTTGCAGCAGTGGTACAGCTTGCTTAAAACTGTCAGATATCTATTGCTTGCTATAAATCAGGTCTTGAAATTCTATATAGGGAAATATCTTACTCCTACCCTGAGCACCTAAGTACCTGTGTCTATTCAAACTCCCGTTTCGCCTGTGTTCCTTAAAAATATATCAAGATCAGTAGAGGAAAAAAACCAGGTTGTAAACCAAGACTTTCAAAGCAATTGCAGGTCTAATTCTCAAGTGCTTACAACCCATTATCTCAACCAGAATTTCAAAAGAGCTCAGAAACAGAACCAACCAGAGAACATTTTTCTGGTCCCATGCAACCAACTCCATTAGTCAACCATTTTTCTTGTCCCAACAAATAGGATAGAGCTCTGAAACCATGAAAATATACAGAAGGTTTCAAAACCTTGGATTTGGAAATCTGAAAACATTTTAGACAATCTTCCTTCCCTTTCAATTATGTCTTTGATTCGGTCTAAAGCCCAACATGTTCTCAGGACATGAGTCTAAAATGGTTCAGACGAAGTCTATTTAACACCTTGGATGGGGAGTGCTCAGCTCCTACCGTCTCCCGTTGAGACACGACCTCACCATCCACAGAGCCTCACAACATGCACTGCCACACGGACTTCATCGGAAAAAAACCTCCAGGCACCAGAACAATGACAACTTCAGTCTCACAGCTCTTTCACGTTCACTTTCAAAAAGGAAAAGTAACAAGCCTGGGAGGCTGCATTACCGCAGGCACCGATCCCTCAATATGCATGCGAACTCAAGTAACCTCCTATTCATCCAGGCCCTAAAATAGGAAGGCACAGTTCTGGACAAGCATATTGATCTGGATTCCTGTAACTATCCCTTTGAAACACAAATAAACTATTGTTAAAAAAACCCCAACAGATCTCAGTGTGTGCTCTGGTTCCTTCGCAATGTGTACGATCTGACTACAATCCATCTTGGCAGCGGAACAGCTACGCAGACGTTCTTCCGAGCCAGCTCTAATGTAAAGGGATGCCAAGTATGTCTTCCCTTTTGTATTTACAGTAATAGTTTCAGCTTTCCCCACCACTGCAAGTGCTGTTGGGGATCAGCTGGCAAAAATACACTTATCTAAAAGGACCACTGTAATTCCACTTGAAGCTGAACTGTTTTGCAGGGGTTGTCGACAAGGACCTTCTCCCACATTAATCTACAGCAAATAAGGTCACGGTGCTGTCACTGGCACGAAGCTGACAGCAAATCCTGTTTCTGCCTCCTCCCCAGGCGGGCTATCTGCTGAGAGACCACTGGCCTCAGTTTGGCTCTCACACTGGTCTGTGTTTGGAGTGAGGCTCTCCTTGGTGTGTCTGGGCTGTGCTGACTGCTCTGCGAGAGGAACAGCAAGAGGGATCTATCACAGAAGCGGGTCCTTCGGTGAGACAGGTATACATGTTTGATTCAAACAGTGCTGAAGTGCAGCCAGGCTGTTCTGGCCTCCCGGAACTTTAAGGGAGTGAGTGGGTAAGGATATGGGATGTGCACTGCATCGCTGTACTGAGCAACATGCATATAGGGCTGTTCCGTGGTAGGAACATTTGCCAACTTCAGGGCTGCTTTGCACTGCAAGTCTAGGACACGACGCCTCCAGCTGACCTGACAACACTGCTGGCAGGTCACCCAGAGTAGCCACTGGCAGACAGACTGGCCACTAACTTTCTGTTGCTTAGATATTGGCAGTGCTCATGAAAGTTTTGCTGCTGCTGATCTTACCTATGCTGAAAACAAGCACTAGAGACCAGTTTTCCACTAGCGTGAGCTATGAATGGCCATGGGTGTCAGCACTGCCCTAGAAGGGTGCAGGTGAGAGGCTGCGGGTTAGCAGGCAGGAGAACAAGCCGCTTGGGAGGGCTTGGACCTGGCAGATTGCTGAGCAGGATCCAGATTACCGTTTTTCATGCAGCATAGATGAGCATCTACTCTGCATTTTGAGGACTTCCACTATTCATGTTTTCTGAGCTCCTACTCATGCGCAACAATCTGGAACCCAGTGTGTTACCATTTGTAGCCTTATTTGCAGTCATACGAAGGAAAGGTACAAATCCTACGCCAGCACGACACCACATCAAGCCTGCAGCCAGCAGCTCTGTTGCACCACTCTTGTCACATCTGCCCAGCTTAGCATTACGTTCTCTCTTGGCAAACCAGACAGGGAACACATTGATGATCCCTTTGTGCAGGAGCTGAAGGAGGGAGAAATGGTCTTTCCTGGGTGTCAAAGCTCTGCCCGAGGTAGTGTGCAACACAAAGCAATCACTGAAGGCTGTGGATAGGGAATGCAGGAAGTAATTTCCCACTGCTAACAGCAAAGTCAGCTTAGAGAAGGTTGGGGTACAAGAAGTCTGAAACGAGCCTGTGTTCCTCCCATTAAAACGTGGCACAGCCACCATGACTGCCCTCTCTGCTCAAGGCTGGATAATAATGCACACTTTCTACCACAAAGCTAAAAATCCCACCAGGGTTTCAGAAGGGCTATTTTTGTTGGGTTTTTTTAAGGTGATAATTCATGTAAATAAACCACCCCCCACAACCATTTAACATTTAACTTATTATGCCATTATCCTAATTTATATTTTGTTAAGCCTGAGGGGATTTAGCTGAGAGCACAGATCCATTGCAGCAAGTGCTATAAAGACACACAGTAGAAAGCAGTCCCTGCTTCCAGGAATTTACAGTCTGAATAGACAAAAGGCAGGAGAAAGGCAGAATTATTCTCCAGGC
>NW_010242146.1:25983-40829 GCF_000690775.1 Eurypyga helias | reverse complement strand
CTGACTTGTGCTCCAGAACGTCAGCTTTCATTAAAAAAATGCAACAACAACAAAAGACATTTCTAGCTCCTGTGGTTGTAAAAAGACTCTTGAAGACACGCTAAATCAATGCACTCACATTTACTCAGCTATGCAGATGACTTCGGGAAGAGACACAGCCATTCATCTCTGACAGGGCCCAAATAATTACAAATCTTCGCAGCCGCAAACTTCTCCTTTCAGTGCTGTGACTTTTAGTCCCTAAATCCCTGGTTTACTTCATCTTACCCTCCAGCTATCCGCCCCCCATAGCCACATAAAGATGCATATTTCCATCACTATTGCAGGCACTCGGACACTAAAGGGTTTAGCTGCCAGAGCTGGTGTCCTTCCGTTCAGCAGCGGAAGCACAGCACGGGTAAAAGACGTGAGTCTGGTGCGAACGGAACCAGGACCCAGAGGAACAGCCCGATGGGAATGAGCAGAGAAGGGAAAGAATAGAAACACCCAACAGAAAGCCCACCATCCACAGCAATACCTCCTCCTGAACGTGTACATCCGTGAAACATCCAGAGTCTGGGGGACAAGGGGAATTTCATGGAAAGGAGACAAAGCAACCTTTAGTGCACTCTTCAGGTTTGTAGCACAAAACCTGTGAATCATAGAATCACAGAATGGTTTGGGTTGGAAGGGACCTTAAAGATCATCTAGTTCCACCCCCTGCCATGGGCAGGGACACCTTCCACTAGACCAGGTTGCTCCAAGCCTCATCCAGCCTGGCCTTGGACACTTCCAGGGATGGGGCATCCACAGCTCCTCTGGGCAACCTGTTCCAGTGCCTCCCCCCCCTCTCCGGGAAGAATTTCTTCCTGATATCTAACCTAAACCTCCCTGATTTCAATTTGTACCCATTACCCCTTGTCCTATCAACCACCAGCAAGCATCCCCGCCGCACGGGGAGACCCCGCGTGACTTCATGCAGCGTTTGAGCCAAAACCAGGTCTTCCTGAGGGAAAGCAGCAGCGCACCCACTACCTTCTCCTGCTCCAACAGGACGCGGTGTGCGTTAACAAACCTTCCTGTCAAATACAATTCAGTGTGTTGAAAGCACAGGCAGGTCTTCAGCAAAAAAAGCCCCAGCCTTGTCTTCTCGTCTTGAAAGGCCGCGGCCAGTAAGGTGATGCTGGGAACACACGGGTGCTTTCCCCACCTGCTGGCACGCTCGGCAGAGATCTAGCTCTGCGAACCTCACCTCCCCTGCCAGCAGGAAATAAATCTTGTGGTTTGAGAGTTGGAGAGTGAATCCATATTCAGTTAGGAATTTATGGTGACTTTATGGATCCCACAAATGCTTCACTACCACCATTTTCTGGAAACTGTACAATTCCTGCAGTTCATTCACTGTGTTCAATTGCCTTTTTTCAGGGAAGTACTTCTAATTGCTTTTTTACAGATATGGGTTTCTGTAAAGAATAGAACATGGCTCGTACCGAAGAAAATGTTACCATAGCCTTTTCAACTATATATAGCTTTTATAGCTAGTTTTAATTTCCCCAGAGTATTCATCCCAAAGGGTCAAATCCATCCCTCGTGAACTCCCATGGATACACACCGAAGTGCATTTGACACAATAATCACAGTGCTACAATTCAAGCAAAGTTTTCTCATGCAATTTCTACCATCTCACAAGGGCCCTTTCCTTTCAGCTGCAATGAAATGTGGAGCAGTAAGCAAATACCTGTGCAGTCTGTGCTGATTTACAGATACCCAAACCCCGTTACCAGCCCCTATGTCCCCATGGCTGTTTGTTTGTTGTTGGGTGGGTATTTTTTTTTTTTAATATTGCATCAGGTTGTTCTACTTTTTCCCTGGGAAATATTTGTACACATTTCTGCACCACAAACACTGCAAAGCCAGTATCAATTTTCTTCCTTTATATTAGCCCCGCTGGTACCTTTACATTAACCCAGAATGAATCACTGGCCTCCCAGTCATTTCTTGCTACATACAGTTTTGAGAAATGGTATAACTCACATTTCAGAGAATGCCTGGCTTCTGCAGACAGGTTCCTCAACTGCCAAATAGCTGGTGCGATGGCTCACGCTTCCTCTGTACACGCATCCCATCCAGACAATCCCTGGCAACTCCTGCCTTTCTTCTCCCCACTCTCCATCCAGAGTGCTGGCAAGGAAACTCCACTGCAGCCGGTGCGACGCACACAAGGAACGGCGGAGTCACTCCAGTCCTCCCACCAGCATTATTTGTTTCCATCAAACCGGGTCGGCTTGTATTGCCAGTTTTCGCTGTCAACTTGATGTCCCTTTTCTATCTTTCTCATCAACTGCCTCTGTCGCCCTGTACAAAGAGACAAGTTTACCCGGTCCGCTCCTCGCTGATGGAGCACCCAGCTCTACCAGAACGGACTAAAGATACAGCACTCGGCAGCTGAGCCAACGCTGACCAAGCTCTCCAGCCATGGCAAACTCTGAGCAACCTCGTAACGAAAAAGAGTCCATACGTGTCTGTGTTAGGCCAGTGAAATGTGCTTTGTGTTCCGCAGTAGACTCAGGTGGACGAGAGTGTCTTTAGTGCAGCATAAAACCCAAAGCTCAACGTATCCTTAACAGTGGGGAAAGAAATATGGGAATACCAAGGACATATCAGTGACCTGAGGATTTACACCCCGCTTGGTCCCCTCCTGCCTGGCCAGCAGAAAAGAAAAACCCAGTGGTGAGAGCAGCAGCTCTTCTTCTCAGAGGGGACCCAGAGCAGGCGAAAGTACTTGAGTCAAGACGGAGTATTCATCTCCTTCCTCTGCGTTTCCACCAGCTAACTGCAGAAAGACCCATGTCAGATCTGCTAACTTCAGTGCCTTTCTCGGGTCTGTGAATGCCACCCTCAAACCAAACAAGTACTTCCCAAGGTGCCTTTTCCCTCGCTAAAGGAACAGTAGCAGCCACACAGAGAGACACCAAATGACCCACAAAGCTGAAGGGCGTCTAAACGATGTGTCTTTGCGTACCAGAACAAAACTGAAAGGAAATTAAAGTGACTATTTAAGGAGCAATGAAAACAGCAAAAAGGAAAGAATTCATTTAAACCAAATAATAGGGCCTCACAGAGAAAAGACTTTTCCATCTTCCTGGTCAGAAGTCCTCTTATTTCATCAGTCTTATTCACTCCACTCTCAGAAATGTTGTTATCCCCATTTAACTCATGAGAATCTGGGGCATAATAGGAGTTGGTTTTGAAAGGCCATGCAAGGTTTGTATGGCAAAGCAAGATAAAATATTTACGGCATGAAATACCCAGGACTTTTTTTCTTAAGGCACCGGCGGGCTGAGGTATTGACTTGTACAGCAAATCTGTCTTGACATCTACAGTAAATCTGTCTCACGACAAGGGTATTAGGATCAGCCCACTACAAAACATGACATAAATCTGTCCCTTATAGTTTGAGAAGAAGGTGTAGATTTGGGTATTAAAACCATTGAAATCTCCTATTACAAAACCCCAAACCTCATGAAACACATCTGCTCCTTTCAGGGCCTGACATTATCGCTGAGGTCCATGAAAACTTTGATTGGGATTAATACATTTAGTTGGGAAAATACAAGACTCAGATTCAAGAAATGTAGTTTAGGTCCATAACTTTGACATGAAATTTTTGTTGCTTTTGGACATCCGAGCCCCCTTGCCTGCCAGGTTGGAATAGCTGCCGTCTGGTCTCCTTAGCTTCTAAGTTCTTCACGGAGAGGGTCATCTCTATAGGATGATCAAGCCCTGAATACGGTCTGGAAGTCAGATCACTTAAAATACAGCTTAAAATGACATCAGATACATTCTGATATCCCACGCAATTCCACTATTACCTTAGGTCTGGGTAGTTTTTTGTGAAAATTCTGGCTGGAATCCCATGGAAAATGCCCAAGGGCTCCCCACAATGGGGAGTCGGCGTGAAGCGAAAAAACAAAATCCTTCAGACCACGCTGGTGCCGCAGCCCCCTGCAAAGCCACACTGCTGATGCCTGCCTGGCTCTCCCAAGCCCTCCTCGCCTGCGCAACCCGCTCACGGCAACGGGCAACACATTTTCAGGGGGGGCACTATGGAACAGAACTGAGTGCACTTAAAAATGAATGTGTTGCTAGCAATTTAAGCTGCATTAAAAAGCCAGTGTGAGTATTCTATTGGTAATACACTGCATACGCTTGTCAACCAAACACAAATCCATTTGAATAGATTTCTTGTGGCCTGTTATTTATGAGGGGAAAATATCCCCTAGTCTCTAGGCTGAGGAGAGCCCAGACTTTCCCTTCTAATCTTAACTGCCTATTATTAGCAACCCCGTTTATAGCATGCTCCTCTGCCTTACATATCCCAAGCACCCCAATTTTCCGCTCGGCATGGGTATGCGGCAGGGGAAGACGGAGCAGTCAATTACCGACATTTCAACGTGCCTTTTGCAGCACACTCCTACACTTGGGGTAATCTAATTACACAGGGCAGAAACCTCACCCAACCATATATTTTCCTTAGACCCTGTTGCCACCAGCTACTTTTACTCCTCATTGAAACAGAGTCCCCCTCTTTTTTATTTCCTCCTCCTATTTTTTCTTTTTCCACATCGTTAAAAATTTATTATTTAGACTGATGATGACATCATCTGGAAAGGGACCCAGGCTGTGGTCATCAGGGCCTTTTTCTGCATTACAGAGAAGCAGTTTCTCCTCTCTCCCTTGCAGATCATTAATTTTTAAAATAGACCTTTGCTTTAAATATATACAGCTCATTTTGCTTTCAGCTGATGAGTCAGAGGAGCTGTCTTTCAACCAGATCGGGTGCCCCTCGTGCCATGCTTCCTGCCCAAACCAGCACGCACGCTCCCCGGTGAAGCTCTGGCTTCAGGGCTCCGCAAGGAACACGAGGGAGTTTCCATGTAAATAAACAAATACCTGCACTCGCAGGCTGACCAGCTTTGCTCCGCCACGCATCTGAAACGGCTTGGGGAGTACAGGACTGGCCCTGCAGCTGCTCCTCAGGGGTAGGATCTCATCAGCGTTGCCTGCAGATATTTTGTTTAAGGGAAGACTCTATGCTACGGCTCTTCCACAAGGAACGTGAGCAGGTTTCAGCCTAGTATGGGCGTATTTCACCATACACGTTGTGTTTTTATGGTGACTATCCCATGAATCCTGACACCGCCCTTTTCAAAGCTGTGGCTTCCTCTCCCCAGTAGACACCAAGTTGGCTCTCAGCATTATCAGTAGGATTATGAACAGGATTACCAAAGCAAACAGTATTTAGCGTATTCACTGCTTGCATCCCAGACCCAAAGTGCTGGACCACATCCTTTAAACCAGGCGAGCGGGCGGATGTGCATGCGAGCACCACAGCTCTGCAGGTTGGCTGACAGCAGGAGAACCAGCACTGAGGCAGCACACAGAGCCCTCCCAGGGATGCTCTCTGCCACACGTGCCTCCCAGCAGGAGCCAGGACGGAGCAGATGGAGCCTGGCAATAGAGAAGCTGCAGAGAAGTGTATGCCTGCAGTGTTCTTGCTTGCAGGGAAACAACTCCATCCCCGTAAAACCCATCATCCAGATCTCACTTTGTTGGGAGCAGGAGCTCTGGGTAGCACAATTCTGTATCCGTCCACTTAAACTTTAACCCAGCCCTCAGTCTACAGGTAGTGCTTACTAATTGTATTACCTGAGGGAGAATGGTGATTTTCCTCAGCTGCATGTACTTATTCATCCTTTATTATGCACAAATCCTTGCGAGCGTTTCTGTGCTTAAGGCAGGATTTTGCTGCTTTTAAGTCCCTTCTGATAAACCAGATTTTATCACCCCCATACACATCTGTATATTCCCAGAAGCACATGGGATCACTGTAACATGACATTGCAATTTAGGAGGAAGGGACAAGGCATATCGTATCTGAATGAGGATGCAGGACACACTTAGAGAATGGGGGTGTAAACACCACTTGCTTTTAGATACCCACCTTAGCCTATGTTATGAGACTAATCTCTCTAGACTTCTTAGATCCTTAGTGAGGGGAAAAAAACATACTTCCAGAAAGCAAGTAAGAGAAGAAACCTAATTTAGATGCACTCTTCCTTCATTGACTCCATGGAGAAAGAAAGTGATGGAGAGAACCTCCTAAATAAGTTGTTATAAATAGCCACAATCAACACATAGAGGAGACTCACTCGAGTAAGTGTCTGACCAGGGCAAGGTGTTGCTCATCCAGCACAGAGAAAGCTGCCACAGGTTCTTTAATGAGCCCAAGTGGCTTTAGCTTTGGTTTTAGATTTACTCCAAGCACAACACCAGTCCTCAAACTGTGCTGGGACATGAGTTCAGGACAGGTCCATGAAGAACAGTGCTCCCCATTCAATCGTGTCCAGCTATTACTTTCTTTAATGCCTTGTTTTTCACTGAATTTTCCACATCCTAGAACAGGCCCATCCCTTAACTTATGAGTACTCAGAAGCTACTGAAACCCTTTCATGGTATGCCTAGAGTCAGGCTTAAGAGAAAGAATTTCATAGTCCTTTGCCATGCTATTATTGCTATTGTATTATTTTCCGTAGTTCTGTAGTGGATAGGGAGGGCTGTCAAAGTTCATCACATGTAACTTCTGAGAAGAATATGAAAAGGTCAGAAATATAAACCAGCTGTAACATGGACAAGTGTTGTAATACTTTCTGGGACTCAGCGATCCAGCAACACGGTCCCACAAAACCTGTCTGAACAAGCCCAGTGCCTCATCCACTCCCAAAATCACTGCTTTCCCCTCCAGGTTCCCAACCTAACTGCTTGCAGGGCTTGACTCCCCACCCTCCAAGCTTCCAAGGGACAATCTATAGAGCACTCACTAATCTTTCCTTTTTGGCTGACACAAACAAAACAGATGGGAGAGGGAGATGAAACAAAGAACAGAAGTAGACAGGTCAATCACATCCATTTCACTGCACTTAAAGGGAGTTGTAACTACAAGAAGTATTCTCCTAACACAGTTTCTCCAGGGGATGGCAAGGGCAGAGAAGGGAGGGTAAAATGCTATATGGTCATAAATGGAAAGGAGCAGCCTGCAAGACAACCCCTGCAAGTAGACTCTATACTGTGGAAAATTATAAGAAAGAAATAATCTCTATTTCAAAGTACAGCTTTATCTACATCTCCTGGCTCTGATTCTCCTATTCACTCCTCAAACTCTGAATCCCCCTTTCTACACCTCCGGTTGCCCTCCACAGAAGACCTCTGCCCCCTCTACCCTCGCTACTCCACCCTTGCCAAGGGCCTCCTGCTCAAAACCTGAGTCTCAGCCCCACTGTGCGGGAACCTTCCCGTTACCTGCCACGAACCCGTGAATTGGGCCCTAAGTGTGCTGCTGGAGGAGAGAGGAAGGTTTTATATGCAGCAAAAAGAAGTTAAAATGAATTAGATTATGGTCGTATTAATTCAGGGCACCCACCCAATCCCTTCATTAGCTTGATTCTCCTGCTACTGTAGCAATCTATAAATGTTACAAGCTTTAAAGGCTCTATGTACTTTAAGCTTTATAGGGGACTACTACTATTAACAGTTACACAAGTTGGAGGAAAGGGGGATGCTGTACAGGGTTATATATGAGCCTGTCAAGGCCATAAATACATAATTTTATGCTGAACATTCCCAGAACTTGGGAAGAGACTTCCAGATACTTCATATCGAGCAGCTCCCAAGGTGACATCTAAGGCTACATTTCCAAGAGCACTCTGGTCCCACCAGCAGCATGTGAAGCCTTCCACTTTTTTAACCTCGAAAGGAGATGCTACACGACTGTGATGGGGTCCAAAACACTGAGCGATTCAGCATGGCCCTTTACCCTGCCGCCCAGACAACCACAAGCGTGTGGTTAGCAAAGAGTTCCTTGAACTTCTGAACTCTACTTGTTTCTCTCAGATGGGGCATTAAGTGGACTTAGTCACACAGAGCTACAGTCAGGGGTCTCTGAAGATGAGGAGCTGGCGGAGACAACGCTTTGTGTGTATGTGTGGGGAGGCATTTTTTCCTCTTAGTCCTGAACGCCACGTTCAGCTTCTCAATGAGTAAAAAACCAGGGATGAGGGCAGTAGCCTTCGCGTGGCAATGAAATCACTTCTTCCGAATCACCATTGTGCCCTCAGCAGCAGGAGACCATCAGGTCACAACCTAATACCTCTTCCAGTCATAAATTTCTAGGTACCTCCAGTAACAGGTCTGATCTCAGTTTACTGGAGCTGGGCTTCCTTCGTTCATTTTTCTCAGAACAGCCTTACAGAAGAACAGCTCCTTCACATGCAGTACCCCAAATTTATAGAGCTTTATCTCAGCCACTGACTGGCTATTAAATTCCATATTTACAACTATCGCCAAATGGGTAAACAAGTAAGTACAGTAATTTTAAAAGTCAAATCTCCATTAACTTTTACGTAACTGAAGACGAGATGAAAGTGTATAGGCATCAAGCCTGGCCTCGGCATGCTTTCCAGGAATAAACGATGATGCTTTGTTACCTTCCATAAAGAGATCAGGATGAAATATTAATCAGTAATAGTTTCACTCCCTTTTTATAAATGACGAGTGTTTTGCTAAACCAGTGTTTTCTCTTAACCAGCGCCTGCCTTACCAACAGATGCCTCTTCTCAGCCTTCACCTGAACAACAGAAAGTCTCAAAAAACCCAGTTTCAGAATAGGATACGTTTCGTAACCAACACACACAACAGCAACAGGGGAAAAAAACAGAAGCACTTGCTCACAGTAATAGCTATTTTCCTTTCCTCTTAAAGCAACACAATGAAGCAATTACTGTACGTTATCCTTCCACGGGCTGTTTCAGCCAATGCAATTGGCTGGGCACTTGGAGGGGGCTGGAGGTGTGGCACAAGAAAAAGAAACAACTCCTACCAGATATGATTCACTAACAACAAAAACATCCCCATGGTACCTCTTACTTTTCATAGGATGAAGACAGGTTTTTCCACCAGCAAGGTTTTCCGATTAGAGGAATTTTTCTGTAATGGGATTGATGACATAGGTGTCGGTATGAAAATAGGAAGGACCTCAAAGGTTACAGCTAAGCTGGGAGTCTCCTTGTACCTGAACCATAACGGACTCTCAGAAAACTCCTTGTGGTCTCAGGAGGACGTACCATACGGGAAAACCTTTAATTTGCTTGAGAAAGGAGAATGCGTTCATGGATAATTATCTCTCTGGAATTACACTGAACGGAGGATATATGAATAAACAGAGAATGGTGCTTGTTAGGCGAGTCACCGTGTCACACACAAACATGTACCGTCTATTGCTGGGTGCACGGAACGGGGAACCAATGATTAGACCAAGGGACATCACATAAAGCAGAAATAAAGAATGTCATGTAACTGTGTTTTGTCTGAAGGTATCCAATCCTGTAAGTCATCGGACCCACTTTATACATATATATTCTAAAACATGTCCAGTTGTGATGGCCTTTGGCACACAGCTTTGCTATGAGTGCGCCTGTAAATCCGTATTTGTTTTGAAAGTATTAAAGATGGAATTGGCAGCAACTTCTACGTTTAGCCTGCTTGGCACTTTCTTTTAGAAAAGATTCTTTAGGTCTTTTTTTGGAAACTTTAAAAAATTATGAGACACCCGCTATAAAATTAAATTGAAGGACAGGCAGGTGGGAGAGAAATACTATTACCATTTTTCTCCATGTCAGCAGGCACTAATAGTTTAACATTTTACGTTATAACCCATGATCTTTTGTAATTGTCTCACAGTGATGAAAGTCTGATGAGACAGAGCTGAAGTTAGGGGTGTCTGAGATTTCTGTCTGTCATCCTGGTGAAGTTTTCCCAGTATCAAGGTGGTTGTACCTCAGTAGGGAGTTTGATGCTGCAACACGGGCTGCAGTCGAAGGTTGTGTTGCTCTGATGAAGGATTACAATACTGTACAGTATATTTGAAGCAGTATTTCAATATGCAGTTACGTGGTTTTGCAACTTTGACCCCCGTATGCTACTTGGGGCTCCCAGGGAGTTCAACCAGAGATGTGAGTGGTTGGTACAGCTTAGAGCCAGACTTTTTTTAACCATCAGCTAGTGGCTAGTATTCCAGTAAGCAATTAAGCAGATGATTTCTTCTACCCCACAGCTGTGCTACCACAGCAAGTGGAATGAGCCTTTTACACCCAAAATTTGCTTTGGATGAAGAAGGAAAGAGAAGCATGAAAGCTAGATACAAAATGGTAATGTTGCCTGACTTTTTTTTTTTTTTTTAAACAGGTAACAGAACAATATCAGAAAGTATAAACAATAATTTAACTGCCCTTTCAAATTAATGAATCTGTCACAGGATAAAGGTCTATTAATACCAGATTTTAGTAATGGATAGGACCAGACGTGGATAGAATGCATAGAAAAGAAACAATACCCATGGCATTCGCAGGAATAGTACATGCTGTCAAAAACTGGCAGGGAAATCCATCAAACTTCTACAATAAAATAACTTATAAATACTTTTATCTTATAAAAAATATAAAGTAATATAGGAAAACATAATAACATACAAAATTTCAAAGTAAAAAATGCCATTGCATGCTGACATTTATTTTCTATCCCACCTGAAATTGCTTGCAAACTTTGTATATTGAGGAGTAGAAAAGCAGAGGAAATGGGAAAATATTTTCTTTTTCCCTCTCTCCAAATCTCGTAACTTTGATGGTGTTTAGAAGAATGAGAAATTTCTATCATCTAAGTCCATCAATTATACATCAGCCAGCGTAGCCTAAACTTGACATTTATCATCTGTGGATATTCCGCCCCAAAACAAGCTTGAAAGACCTAAAAGATCTTCGTGCAAATGACTGTGTGTCTTTTATATGCTTATTACTGCAAACGGTACCTTAACTGAGCTTTAGGGATCACACCTGCCCGCCACAAACGCTGGGGAGCACATCACCTGCCAGGGCCATAGCGAAACGTAGCAGCACGCAGCGCTGCCTTCCAGGACCTGCTGATCACTGCTGCTTATGCTTTCGCTCCAATAGCAAATATCTGGGTTTGTCTCAAATAAACACATGCAAATAAAGCCACCCTTTATGTCAATAAATTATGGTTTGTGTACTTCATTTTCATGCCAATGGGAAAGATGTTGTAAGAAAAGTAGTTTGAGGATGGTCAAAGAGAATTGCAATTAATCTGCCAGAAAGAGTTATGGTAAATATTATTATTATGATTATTAATGATTTGTAAAGCGCTGTAAATCTCCATGACAGTAATTATGATGCTTTGTATATATGAATTTGGCATTCTGCATATACAAGCACTTGGGCTTGAACTCTTCCTAGATCATTAGGAAATTAGAGGTCATATCATCGGTCACTTGAAAAGTAATTTCCTGCAGATTTGCAGGCGATTCTCAGATTTATCCTCACTGTAAAAAAGGTACTAATGATTTCTCCCCAGGCAAACAAGCTTACAGGGAGGCTGTCATTAACAGCCTTTTAAGAACAGCAGCCCAGAGTTGCAGAGGATACAGCCAGTTTGGAACCTCTTTTGCATCATCCACAAGGAACACCAGAGTGGGTACCGCCAGACGGGGACGGGGAGACGGCAGGCTGAGGGCCCATGTTCTACATAGACTGGTAGAGTTTCCAAAGATAAAGTGAATTTGCGGCAAACATTAATCTTCAGGGGCCTCCTCTAGACTAGGTGTCACTTGAGGTACTGAGGAAGGCAGTGGGATTGAAAGATCTGTCATTCTCATGACAATCCCTGTGTGGAGAAAATTCTCCAAGACAGGGGTCTGCTTTGTCCCAACTCCCTTTCTCAGGAGATAGACCCAGATCTTTGGAAAGCTGTGAGTCCAGTTAGGGGATTCCCACAAAGCATCAAGTGCTGTTACAAGAGGAAAGAGGCAGCTTCCTATATCCTCTTGCAGGGAATCAATAACCTTTCTGCTGGCAGACGTTCAGCTGTGCTCGGTGTTCTGCCCTCCTTTTCAGCAGATTCCTCTTCTGCTGATAAGCAAAAAGAGTATTACAAGTCAATTCCATTGAAGATTAAACCCAAGTGTCCTCTGCTTAGCTAAATAAGCACTTTCTGCAGCCTAAATGCCAGACAGAAATAATTCACCTATTCCAGCTCTCCTAAAACCTCTCGTCCCAGCCAAGAGCACTGTTCCCGCACGCAGGCGGAGCACCCGCGGGAGCAGCCGGGGATGTGCCCGGGGAGTCGCCGCTTGCAGACGCGCAGCACGGCACCACTCGCAGGTTCAGCTGAGGTGGGTGCGTGCAGAGCACAGCAGCGATGCTGACGTTGCACCTCAATGCTGCCTAAACAGGGAGTGCCCGAGCAAGCTGGGCTCTGACATGACACTATTTCTCTGTTAAAAAATAAAAATAAAATAAAATAAAACCATTGGGAGTGCTTTATCCACTCCATTATGACTGAGTTCAATAGCCTTGCGATTCCAAGCTTTGGAGTGATGGCTTTATGAGAACATCAAAAGCACTGAGCTCGACCAACCCTCCTGGATGCATGCACGCGTCTCCTACAAGGAGCCGCAAGCGGCTGCAGGCAGCGTCCATTGGGAGCTTCCCAAAAGAGAACCCTTCCTGAATTATGAGCGGGCCCACACACGCACACACTCAACTTCACAGTCCATTGCTTTCCCGGGAGCGGAGTCTGTGCTGTCTGCACCAAGGCAATATATCTCTTTATGGCCTGCCAGTGACTTTACAGAGAGATAAACAAAGCTTTTAAATCAAAAGAAGACGGAGCAGAAGAAGAAGTTTGGCACCCCAGAACACTCGCTGCTATTTATTTTTTAACCCTTCATAACAAATAGGAAAGCAAGGAGATTCTTACACAGGATCTGCCAAGTGATGACCACAGGAGAAGCAGGCAACCCAAGGGTGGAAATTTAAAGAATTCTCCTAAACTTTAAAATTTATGGCAAAATCTATGCTCAGTGAAGAGTGGGCGTGCATGCATTCAGATAGTCTGAGAAATGGATGTGGCACTAAATTGAGCTGTAGGCACTGAATTGAGCTGTTGGGTAAGTGGTCTTAAACTGGAACACTCTGAATTTGCTATTAACCAAGGGTGTGATGTAGGACTCTCTCTGCCTCACCTATATTGACTGTAAACCTTGGGGGACAAGAAGGAGCATTGACTTCATGTGTGTAGCATCAAAAATGAGATCATCATCAAGGTCAGAAGACTATATGGAGGTTCTGTGATGTAAATAACACCAAAATAATACCAAATCATCACATATTGTCTTGAGCTGCTTTTCAACTGTGGAGCCTTTTGGACAGGCAATAGCAAGTAGGACCACAGCTCCATCAATACTGGATTTAATAATTCGAGAATTAATTGGAAAGTTGAAATTTTCATAAAAATCCAGAGATGCTAAGAGTCGGAAAACATGAGGAGGACCCAAAGCATTCTGGTGACTCATTTCTTTTAAAGCTTCTTCCTTTCTCTGCCCCACAACATGTTTCATGGATCTGGGAGATGGTTTATATGTTTGATGCTCGGAGGATACCAAAATCCGTTAAACATCATCCCTCCCCCTCTTAATACAGAGACTCTGAAAACTCCTTTACCTTTTCACTCCAAGTGAATATGCTTGAAGTTTACCTTCATTCCCTCCTAGAAAACTTCTGTCTGCAAAGGCAAAAGCTCCAATTGTATCCCAGGAGGAACTAGCCGAAATACTGCTCAGCAGCTACTCCCGTACAATAATGAAGAGAAAGCTCGAGGGGATAGATTTCATAGACCAGCTCATTCAACTTCAGGCAAAAGAAGAGGGGGAGGGCTTAGGGGTACCCATTCTCTCACGTAAGTGAGGATCTGCTTCTTTCATACCCACTAGACCAAGCCAGATGCTTTTAGATATGAGCACAGACTCTTTGAAAAGCCACCAACTTGCAGGTTATCTGTGGGAACACACAGGCCAGTTCTTCATCTCCCTCTCTGCAGCCAAAAAATCTTCGATTTACAAGAGATATTTTCTAAAAGGCAAGCTCTTTCACCAAAATTCTAGCCCATGCTAACCAATCTTATGGCCACCTTCCAAAATCCTAGTCCAAGCCACCCTGCTATAATAGAATCACAGACTGGTTTGGGTTGGAAGGGACCTTAAAGACCATCCAGTTCCAACCCTCCTGCCATGGGCAGGGACCCCTTCCACTAGACCAGGTTGCTCCAAGCCTCATCCAGCCTGGCCTTGGACACTTCCAGGGATGGGGCATCCACAGTTTCTCTGGGCAACCTGCCCCAATACCTCCCCCCCCTCACCAAGAAGAATTTCTTCCTGATGGCCAATCTAACCCCTTAACCCTTGTCCTGTCACTCCCTGCCCTTGTAAAAAATCATCACCCCAGCTTTCTTGTAGCCCCCTTCAGGCACTGGAAGGTGCTATAATGTCTCCCCAGAGCCTTCTCTTCTCCAGGCTGAACAAGCCCAATTCTCGCAGCCTTTCGTCATAGGAGAGGTGCTTCAGCCCTCTGAGCATCTTCGTGGCCTCCTCTGGACTCGCTCCAAGTGGTCAATATCCTTCTGATGTTGAGGGCTCCACAGCTGGATGCAGCACTCCAGGTGGGGTCTCACCAGAGCAGAGGACAGGGGCAGAATCCCCTCCCTCAACTTGCTGGCCACACTTCTCTAGATACAGCCCAGGATACGGTTGGTTTTCTCACTGCCAGCACACAATAAAAGACTTGCTTTGGGTCAGGTTCCTGCATAAGATGATTTGCAAAATTCAGAAGGAGAATGGGAATGAAGCTGCATATCCTTTCCAACCTGCCTGGATGCTCAGAGCTTTCCCCTACTCCAACTGCATA
>NW_010242146.1:17564-25959 GCF_000690775.1 Eurypyga helias | reverse complement strand
TCAGCAGGACTGCTGCTGATTATACCTATGTAAAAGTCAGGGGCCAGAAGCCCAAACTCAGTCCAAGGTGAAACAGCCTCTCCCTTATGGCCGTGACCACAAATCTCACCAGAGCAAACCCAGCACCTCAGCGCAAAAAGCTCCTTTTCAGTATTTCGAGCTGCTTTCACAATTCTTTTCACCCAAAACTCATATTGCATAAAAGCAACTCCATATTCCTCTGATTTTTTTTTTTTAATTATTATTTCCAGCATTTTGAGGTGGTTTTTCTCCTGTGTGATCACAGCTGAACTTCCTACTGGCCCAGAGGGAGTAAAGAGCAATAACTTTAAATGGCCTCATAGATGCAGCCATGGCCTCAAGCCAGCACTAATTTCAAATCCTGTTATGCTAAGAAAGAGGGTGAAGAAGAAAATAAAAAAGGAAAAGAGAAAGAATGGAAACCAGACAAAAACTCCAGAAATATCCCTTAATGTTAGTGAAAATTGGAAAGTCTTGTTGGTGGTTTCAGTAACAAGTTTAAGTTCTTATTCAAAAAAGAAGGAAGAATTTGGAATATCTGTTTAAAATGAGACTGAATACTTTTCCTTACACACAGAACATCCTTGTGACTTTCAGGTCTTTGCGTACTGCAGGCAGGATGGAATTTTACTGACCAAATAAAGCATCGTCACTACTTGAGTACACCAAACATTTGTAAAAACATATTAAACATGTCATAAATTAACTGAATTTGGGAGCCTGTAAACACTCACTTGAACTTACAGTTCTTTGATTTCACCAGAGTATCCAGATATCTGGATACCCAGAGGATCCTAAATTCATCCCTTAACCTGCCAAGGCATTGGCTTTTTAACTCCTTTTGCATTTTCTAAAGTCCTTTGGGCCTATTTAGTCTTCTCACCATCCCCTTCCCTGACAGTGGATGAAAATTAACGGCAATGGGGAAAAGGTAACATTCTGCAACACCTTCCCCAAAGCTCTCACTTTCTAGACTCAGGCTTTTACAACTAGTGGGGAAAAAATGCATTTACAGCAAGTACTAGTCAAGACGAAGTTAAACTTTATGGCGCAGAAGGAACAAATACAAATCAAAATAGAACTCCACAGGAATTTAGCAAGGAAGTATGGAGTTACCCACATAGTTATTTGGCCAAGAGAATGTAGATAGTCTTGTAGAGAACCCTGGACCACAGCCTCCAAAGCCGAGGCCCTGGGCCGGCAGCAGCGATGTGCTTGGCTGCCGAAGGAGATGTGGGTCTGGAGCAGAGGCTGTGTGCTGATCCCCACCGAAGGAGATGTGGGTCTGGAGCAGAGGCTGTGTGCTGATCCCTGCTGAAGGAGATGTGGGTCTGGAGCAGAGGCTGTGTGCTGATCCCTGCTGAAGGAGATGTGGGTCTGGAGCAGAGGCTGTGTGCTGATCCCCACCGAAGGAGATGTGGGTCTGGAGCAGAGGCTGTGTGCTGATCCCTGCTGAAGGAGATGTGGGTCTGGAGCACAGGCTGTGTGCTGATCCCCACCAGGCTGTGGACAGATGGAGACGAGAAGCACTATGTCCTTACAAACTGCTCTGCACAGTTAGGTCACAGTGAGCTCCTCGGGTGAGGATGGCCACACTGCACGACAGCATCCTGTCAGTACAAGGCGATGGGACTAAAAGGTGCTGGCAGTCTTCTAATTTGTTTTTCCCTCACCGTGTTGCCTCCCCTCTACCCGCAGTGCATGTTCAACCTTCCATCCAGCAGCATCGCCCAGCTGGGCTCCGTTGCAGCCCTGCTCCCCTTATGATCAGGGTCTCTGTGCAGGTAGGGCTGCACCAAACCAGAGTCAGAGTTCAGCTCAAGGAGACAAACACAACACAGAGTGAAATCTCATCTGAGGAGGTCTGGCAGGTAATCCAGATTGGGTCCAAAGGGAGTAACACAGAGAAGCGTAATATGCCCAAAGGAGTGAGGAAATGCAGAGTATGAAAATTAACAACTCCTTCTATAGTATCAACTGAGAAACAAAGAAAGGAGATCCCCTGCCCTCGCACTTTGGTTTCTTTCTGTCCTGCGTTCAGGCATTCCAAATTCACTACAGAGACCCCTGACAATAAATGATGTTTTCTTTTGAGGTTGCATGTTTTGTACCCCCTGGAAAAGGCAGCAAGACACATTGTCTCCTTTTAATCTCAGTAATTAGTCTTCAAGGCTGCCAGACATTTTATTGCCTTAGGTGAGGCAAAGCTGAACCCCGACTCCTAAGTCAGAGCCATCAGATCCAGAGTTTAACTGCAGATGACACGACCAATGTTAGATCCCCCAAAGGCTGCCACAAAAGCCAAGGAAACTGTTGCTACTGCTCTCAGTGCAAAGCCTTCCCATCTGCCTTGGACAATCCTGGGAAGCACTAGACACAGACCTGGAACAGCAAGGCAGTAAAATATGGTCAGAAGCAACCATAGCAGGAATTCCTTGGAACAGAGCTGTAGGGTTGATGGGACAATTAATGTTGGGTGACAAAGTGCTGCTTCATTGTCAAAGACACGCAAGCCTTACTCCACCCACTGTTTCAAGCCCTCACTAGGAGAGCAATTTCCAGGCATCTAGCTCCTATTGATTTATCCCTGATTTGAATTGGAATTAGTGCCCAGACAGCAGTCAACGCATCACACGGGCCTCGAAGCTTTTAAGTGCATAAGGCATATTTAAAAGCAGGGTGACAGCAATACCTCAGGTGCCCAGTTCCCTTCCAGAATTGGACTTCATTTGCCTGCTTTCTCTCTTTTTGACTTGTATGACAGAGAAAAACGCTCAAAAATCTGGGCCAGAGTGCCTGAACCTCCCACATAGACACCTCACTCACCACGACCCCCTTTGCACACAGAGACCCAATGCCACACACAGAACGACAGCACAGAAGCAGCATTTCTCTTTGGGGCAGCAGACTCAAGGTCAGCATTTGAACGTGTGGCCTTAGGACCAGATGTTGCCTCCTAATGTGCACTTGCATCTTTTCCCTCCAAATGCTTTTGGTCTGATGCCAAAGATCTCCTCCTGAGGCACGCACACCTCCCTGAGCTGGGGTAGAGTTGGGAGTAATTCTTTTTACATCATAATTGCCCAGGTACAATTGTAAGTAAATCCAGTTCAGTATGTCAAAATGAACTGCAGATTGAGAGAAAAAAAAAATATATATATATATCAAAACACCCAAACAACAAAACCAGTCATAATTTCTCAGCATTTTATATCAGCTCTGGACCCATGCAGAAACTGAGGCGATTTGGTCAAAAAAACAGATGTTGAGGAGATGCATCCTGCACTGCAGGTCCTTGGCAGTACTGAACAGGCTGCGCTAAGAGTTCTGTGCATTTAAATTGCCTTTAGAGGAGAATTGTCCCCGAGAGTGAAGACTGGAAGGTATTTGGGGCAGGGACCAACTCTGTTGCTGTTTGTGTAGGATGCCAATGTCCAGGCAAGCAATTCCTCATGCAAATGGAACAAAGCAAAAAACTGTTGTCAGGAACCATCACACCGTACAGAGACTGTGTACAGGGGGATTGGGGTTATGTAGGTGCTGCTCCCATTCCTGCCAGGCACCCTTTGAAAATCACCCGAACGCTCTGAGGAAGCCACTTCTGCATCTGTGGAGTCTCATCAGGTGGCCCAGCTCCACCAGGTCTTTGAGCCTCTTGCCTCGCTTGTGCTTTGAGATCCCCAAATGAAGGTGCTCAGTAAGGACAAACAAGAATTAAACTCCTGACCAGCCGGCTTTAAGCCTCTGTTTGAAAAACAACACTGAGAAACACAGGAGATGCTGCCGGGGAAGGAAGAGTGAATGAGCAGAGCCATGTCTGTCGCCAACCCCGTTCAACCAAGCTCACCTGAGGGCAGCAAGGGTCCTGGGGAGACACCTCTCCGGGTTTTCGGGAAGCGCCCGCACAGGTCTGTGTTTTGGCAGGCTGACCTGAGGCCAGTGAGGAAAATGCTAATTGTTTCTTTTATTTTTCATTCCTCCCCTACATCTCCTCCCTAACAACTTCAGCTACAGCCACATTCTATTTTTTCCCCTTACAATTGTTTCAATAGATTCTTTATGGTTTATGGGTTGGTTTTCCGTGTTGGGTTTTTTTTTTCTCCCCTTAAACTGAAGCCTGAAATATGCTCTGAATTAAGAAAAAGCTCCATGTCACTGGGGATTGGACTGCTGCTGAACTGTTCCGTGTGTGTGTGTGTGTGTGTGTGTGTGTGCGAGCACGCGTGTGCGCACAACCTCCTGGCCAAAAATGCCTCGGGGGCTCTCCCTAACTGTTGGGGTCCCAAAAAGGGTCCGTTTCTCCTGATTGGCCACCCTCCGAAAGGGCTGGGGGGGAGAGCTTTCTCCACCCCCACTAACACCACGCTCCCTCTATAGCACATCTGTCCAAGCTTGCTCACTGCTGGCCCTTTCCTTCCCCATATGCTACAGGCATTTTTGGCCTGACTGAATCCTTAGTGCATTAAGCAGGAGGCCCCTGGTTCAAGAAATCTCCCCCACTTATAACATGTAGCGCAGAAGAAATGGTGTGTGCAGCGGTGGGGTGAGAAGAAGGGAACAGCAAGGGGGTAGCGGAGGAAGAGGAGGGGAGGGGGAACACCTTGCCTGTTATCTTTATCAGGAACGAAGTAAATTCACTGCAGCAAAGCAACACACAGCTTTGGCTTTTAACCTCTTGTGTTCCCAGGCAAAGTGTGAAGGTGGGGTTTTACAGAGGCTTGCTGCTCAGGGCACGGATTCGGAGATACACGACAGGGGTCTCCTTGGTCCACGCAGCCTCTGTCTCTAGTTTGGGCAGTTTATTCTGGGATGATGCAGCTGTTTAGCAAAACAACACACATGAAACACACACACCCCAAACAAGAAACCTTCTGGATATCACTTTGTTTGGTCCCAGGTTTAAAACTGGAATTTGGGAACCGGTCGGCGCAGCTGGAAATGGTCCCGTCCGGACCGTGCTGGTCCAGCCCCAGCGAGGGTCATGTGCTGGGGCAGCCAGCTACACTGCGCAACCTCCCTCAGACCGACCATCAGGCTACCTAATCCTGCATCTCAACTCCCAAGGCACGAAAATCGGCCATCCCTGCGCTCGAGACACACACCAGTGGTGAGGACTCAGCTCTTGTTACGTGGACAATTGCTTCCTGCTGCTTGGACACACAAAGCCGCATCGAGCAAGAAAAGCTGCCAACCTCCGCTGCTTCTCTCAGCATGTCCCTAGGTTGAGGCTAACGAAATGACTTAACCTCCGATGTCCAGGTAGCCAGAATACCTCACACTGCTGTGCCCAAACAAGCATGGGCATTCGGTGGTGTTGGCAGCCTTGCTATGTCTCAGTTTGCCATAACCGGGCTTCCCAGAGGCTGTGAGATCCCTGAGGAAAGGCAGTTCTGAGTGGGACAACTCAGTGTGGCAGCCCCTGCTCAGCTGGACCTCACCTGGCAGAGCCTCCACATCATGCCAGCACAGACTAGTCCTGAGGAAATGCCACAAAGGCATTTCAGGTTGAAAGGGCAGAAATTACTTTTGTTTTTTTTGTTAGGTTTTTTGTTCATTTGGGTTTTTTTCCTAAACAGTGTCATGAAATTTCAAATTCTGACAGTTTAGATATTTGGCCTTTCCACAGGCCACCTCCATTTACTCAAAACCCATCTGCAACAGCTGCACTTACCCTACCCTTTATCTCCTTCTCACACTTCCAGGTTCATGCATGAAAAACAAATAGCGTACGATAACATTTATGTCCTTCTACTCACAGTTCTAGAAAAACATCCTAAACCATCCTTGTTTCATCAGTGAGACATTTGTCAGCCTCAGGAAGCTGTAGGTGTCTGGACCTCTCAGGCACTGTGAAAACCCC
The DNA here is from genome assembly GCF_000690775.1 of Eurypyga helias. Lineage (NCBI taxonomy): Eukaryota > Metazoa > Chordata > Aves > Eurypygiformes > Eurypygidae > Eurypyga > Eurypyga helias. Next base: position 20,078 of record NW_010242146.1, on the reverse strand, counting down.
AGCCTCCCTTGAGCTTTGCATCCGTCATCTGTTGATTTACAGCGAGCGGATTCGGTTTCCAGTAAGCAGTGTTCACCGGCTCGTGGGGAGCTTGGGCATGGAAAGTGGAATACGTATCATCGCAGCACTTCCACAGCTACCTCACAGTCAAATGTAAGCAACAAATTATGCCACGTAAAAACCTAGGCGCGTTAATTACTAATCACATCACAACGAAGAAAAGTAAAACGAAGGTAGAGAAATGCATAAGAACCACCATAGCACTGCTGAGGAAGACCAGAGTCATAGAATCATAGAATCACAGACTGGTTTGGGTTGGAAGGGACCTTAAAGATCATCTAGTTCCAACCCCCCTGCCATGGGCAAGGACACCTTCCACTAGACCAGGTTGCTCCAAGCCTCATCCCGCCTGGCCTTGAAGACATCCAGGGGTGGGGCATCCACAGCTTCTCTGGGCAACCTGTTCCAGTGCCTCACCACCCTCTCTGGGAAGAATTTCTTCCTGATATCTAATCTAAACCTCCCTGATTTCAATTTGTACCCGTTCCCCCTTGTCCTATCACTACAGACTCTTGTAAAAAGTCCTCTCCCAGCACCCTTGTAGCCCCTTCAGGTACTGGAAAGCTGCAATGAGGTCTCCTCGGAGCCTCCTCTTCTCCAGGCTGAACAAGCCCAATTCTTGCAGAGTCATATGTGACAGCTCTTCCCAATTGTCTAGTGTCCAAATAGCCAGAGATGAGACAGGCACAACATTCCTCACAAAACCTCAACATAACCCTGGCCTGGTTACATAAACTGGTTAGCTGATACAATACAGAACAATGTTGCTGAAACTACTTCATCTGCCCTGTTCCTGGCCTACTCTAGAAAGTGTAATCGTCATTCACCTCGCACAAGTGTTGGATGAATAAAATCTTTCATTATTCTAAGAACCCAGAGGCATCTATAGCATCATCCCTCTGAAAACCAGAGTAGACAAACGATCAACACTCCATCTACCTGCCAGTTGCTAATATTTTATGCAGTCTAACCTTTAAATGCACTTACAATTACAAACTAAGATAGAAGAGCCAGAAGATACCCAAAGCTGCAGTCCCTCTTACAGAGAGAAGTACAAAATACTCCTATACCTTCCCTGATAAATAAGTAACTTGTTTTTAAAGACCTCCAAAGAAGCAGATCCAGTAAGCCTCTCACACAGATTATTTTAGCACTGAACTATCCTTGAAGATAGAAGGCTTTTTCCAACATCTAAACTAAACTCGTTCTGCTAAAAATTCCACCAATTATTTTTCTCCTACTCATTGCTGCTCTGAAGAACTATCCATCACCATTCTTTTTCTAACAATGTTTTACATATTGGAGGAATGTTATCACATCCTGTCAGTCTTCCCTTCTCTAGACTAAACAAATCCAATTCTTTCAATCTTTCCTCATAGGTTGCATTTTCCAAACCTCTTATCATTCCTATGGCTCTCCTTCAGTCCCTCTCCAATTTGTCAAGATTTTTCTTGAACCACACACCAAAAGTCAAATGCAGCACGAAGGTTGCCTGAGAAGCAAAATTTACCCCTTGTCTGTTACCCACAAGTCCCACTAAAACTTTCCGTTGCACAAGTTGTCTTTTCTGAAGCAGTTTTATGACACTGTATCATATTCAGTTTATTATTTTCCAGCACTCTGCATCCTTAACTGTCTGAATTTTAAAATGCTGCTTCTCTTGCTAAGTATTTTCTAGTTTGCATTCTATTCTGTACTTGCATTTATTTCATTAACCATTATGATTTTGTTTTACCACATTTCAACTTTCTAATTTCATATAACCAAATATAAAAAACATTCAGAGTTCTGTTTCTCCTTTCCAAAATGCTGCAATTCCACCAACATGACCTCAGAAAATTTTCTTGGTATGTACTTTACCTCATCACAACAGCCACTTAAGCACTGAGCACTTCCCGACCCAGGGCAGACCCTTGAGGGACCTCATTTGACGTGCTCTCCTACCTTGACAAGAAACCATCTGTATCTATCTTTTGCACCTTAATTTACAACTAGTTGTGCCCCCACAGTGTGGCAATTTGAAATAGAGCACATTTCTCTACTTGGACTATGAGGATGCTATGAATGACAACATTTAAAGCCTTACTAAAAAAATCATGAACATCATATCCCCTTCTTGGTTTTTATTTACTAGTTCATCTACCCTGTGAAGAAACTGTACTGGTTTGACATGATTTGCTCTTGACAAATCCATATTTGCTGTTTCTTATTAACTTCTTATTCTCTGAGTGCTTGTAACAGCTAATTCTAGAAACTTCTGGGGTATTGAAGTTAGTTTTACTGTGCCATAATCCCCCTGGTTCTCATTTTCCCCCTATTTAAAAATAGACCTTATATTTACCCTTCCCTGGGCCTCTGACTCTACCTTGGTCATCTGTGAACTCAGAAAGATAATCTCTAATGATTCTGGGATTGTTTCAGCTAGATCCTGAAGTACTCCAGGGTAGATTTCAT
>NW_010242146.1:13324-17550 GCF_000690775.1 Eurypyga helias | reverse complement strand
AACATCTAAATCATCTAAATTTTAGCCAGCATAGTCTTTTGCTATTTTAGATGATCCCTTGTTAAAACTTAATGCATTAGTATACAACCACAAGCAACCCTTTTTTTGGAGAAGCAACCAAAGAAGGCATTGAATATTTCATTCTCTGTATCATTTGTTATTTCCTCTCCTTCCTTTTTAAGTAATGGGCTATCCTAACATTTGTTGGTTTTTAGGTTTTCATTTATGTTTTTAAGGGGTTTTGACTCAGCAACTGATTTATGGGGGTAAAGTAATGCAAGAGCAGGATCTGTATTATCTAGAAACTCATACTGTGAGCAGATGAGTCGATGCATAATTTTTGGTATCAAAACTAACTCAGAGCCATTAAAAAAAAAAAAAAAGACAATGTTCCCTTGGAAGTTAACAAGTCTAAATAATATAAATACATGTGCAAAAGCTTTTGCTTTCCTTTAAGAAAGTTTATCATGGAACTGGTATAACACAAGACCATGTGTTCATGCTCTTTCCTCTGTGCACAAGGACCAAAAGCATTTTGAAAAACAAATTTAAATGCTAATGTGCTCAATATATAATTTCTCATTTAACTGACCAAATCATCTCCAAATACATTTTGTCCACGGATGTCACAGAAAGAAATGGAAGATGATGACAAAAGCACACTGCACTTTGAAAACAAAACTCCGAGTTAAGTACGTTTTTTTCAAGTGTAGCCATTAGCAAAAGACCCTTGGAAAGCTTGCGGGTTTTATGAGGTTTGATGAGCTCTTAATTAGAAATGGCTGAAATTTGAACTGAGGACTTCTGAACACAGTGTCTGGATGGAAACAGAGGGCCTGCTTCTGCCAGATTTCCTAACAGGCTTATGTGCAAATTCGAATAAACCCGGCTAAGAATGATAATACCCAAGTAGGTGGGTAGCGCAGGGCCAAGTGTTTCCTCATACTGACCGACTAAAAAGAATTTCTTCTCAAACTGACCAAACTGTACTGGTCAGAGATGAGACGCAACTTAGAGGCATCAAGACAGGAAAGGAGGATAAGGCCAGGTCCGAGGTGGCCAAGAGAAAAAGAAGTGGAATTTGAGAAACAGAAAGGGTCAAGAAATCACAAAAGTATCTGGGAAAGAATTCCCAGATTTTCAAAGAAATCTAGGTGCCTAGCTCTCTTTGGAGGCCTCAGCCTAAACTCCTAACTGGTATAAATGAAAGTTGCTGGAGTGAAGGTAACGGAGACACTCTGACTTCACAGGCAGGATTGCTAATTCCTTCAGACAAGCTCCATCCTATGAGCATGAAAGAAATCTGGCTCCTGAACTTTGCTTGCTCATAGTGGGATGATGGAACATCTCCTGTCTCCTCGTTATTAACTCACAGACCCCAGGTACAGAACCCCAACTGCAGAGCACCTGGAATTGCTGCAATCCTCCAGGCATTTACAGGAGCCTACAGGAACATGCCTACAGGAGCTCTGAGAAAGTTCCCTTACGGATCTGAGGCTCTCTACCAATTTCCAAGCAGTATCTAAAAGCGATACGAGTCTCTCTTGCACATACATCTTAACTCTTCTCCTTTCCTTTGAATTTCAGGCTGCATTTGATTAACTCTGCAAAACGTTTTGGGATGCAGTCAGTCAGGAACAACAAACGCAGAATAGATTATGATTATGCGGGTTGAACCAGATCACTGAACATGAGACAGATTAGCAGCTATACTCGACAGCCAATCTAAGCCTTCTGCGTTTCACTGTGATTTAATTTAATTAGCATACTCTAGGGTTTTTCCAGTGCATTACTTGAAAATAAGATTTTTTTTTTATCTGAAAGATTAGTATTATTATTGAAGGGTGTTCCTGTTCTGCACAAAAATGCTCAATATTTTCTCTACATTTTCAAGAAATTCCAACTTTTAAAAGTTGTACCTCTGAGGAGGATGATTCTTCTCCATCCCAAGCTGAAACACAAAAATCTTAGAAATTTAAAGTCTCACCGAAAAATGGTGCGAGGCTTCTTAAGAAAAAAATCACAGGCCTAGAATAGAGTTATTATTGTTTCTATTAGAAATATTAATGAAACATATTTGCTACTTTCACACTGCCCTTTTGTACTAGTGAGAAGAGCTGAGCTCGGTGATTTCAGGTCCTTCTGCATCCTGCAAACTTCTTTACTGTTCCTATAAAACATCTGGACATCGTGCTGAGTCCGTCTTTCCCTGAACAGAAAGTGTGACCCTAAGGAAAAGAACTTCAGACCCGTGCCCCGTGTTTGGCTGCAGGTTCTGCAGGGGAAGAGGTAGCCTGCTCCTGCACAGACGGCAGCCCCGCCGTTCCGAACCCCTTTGCTCCCCTCTTCAGGAGGTTATCCCATGCCAAGCTGCTGGATGGGGTTCCAGGAGACCCCATTTGGCTGCAAATAGGCTGATGTGGAGCAAGGTGGAGGGGAAACAATGAATTGCATGACAAGCAGAAGCACTCTCCTATAACTTTTGATTCCAAGTTTTACTTCAGGAAACCGTGGGTATCAGTGGCTGGATCCTGAGTGAGTCGCAGCCACAGGGTCTGTGTACGGGGTTTCAGAAGGAACTTGTGCCGGGGTGGGGGCAGGAAGGCTGGTGTTTGCCACAGAAACTCCTGCTTCTGGAGTCGTCCGTGGACATGTCCAAACAGGCCCGAACTTGCCAGAGGTTAAAGCCACACAGCAGTTTCTGCCGGTTTAGCCTGGCCCTCTGTTTACCTTGGAGTGATGACATCCGAGGGAACGGAGGCTCAGGGATGGAGGGAGGCAGGGAGCGTTCAGACTGAGACCTGCTGGATGCAGTGCTGCAGCTCAGCTGGCTTCCTCAGATCAAATACCTCAGCTCTGGGTTGGGCATAAGCTGCCCCTTCTCCAAGGGCGAGAAAGAAATCCAGTCCCCGTGTTCACCTCATGGATGGAAGAGAAAAGCCGTTTGATTAATGTGCGTAGACATATACATGAGGGGAGGAATGGGAAGGAAGAGATGAGAAAGTGCTCTCCAGGGCTCTGTATTAATTAAAGACTACTCTCCAATGAAATAACTATCTACAGAACTGTATTCCAATTACATGGCCTCCAGTAACAATTTTATCATCTCCTGCCTATGCTCTTGGAGTTTTCTGCATCAAGCCAGCCAAAGCTCCTTCCTCCCCGCCTCCCATCACCCTCACTCTGGGCTTTGGGCACAGCCCCTCAAGGCCTGCACTACGAGGGTCAGACAGGAGCAGAGGACAGCCCGCAGGCGAATACAATGGGGTTCACATGACAGCAGGGTGGTTATAGCCACTGGAAACCGAGAGTCAATAATCAAACACAAACAGGAGCCAGACTCCCAGTAAAAAAAAGTGGGAACTAGGGCATCAGCTTAGCTGCCTCCTTAAATGTGTCCTCTGCGCCACAGGGATTTACCTATGGAAGACTTGTGCGTTACGACGTAAGCCCATATTGTACGAACTATAGGTTTATTAGTTTTCTCTCTCCTCGGAAAGACCTTTAATCCACCTTGTAACTTTACACATGTGGGTACACCCCTACACCTGGCTGGAACGCCTCTCTGAAATCCAGAGATGTCTGGATGAGAGCAGGGTCTCCCAGACAGATCCCATTTCAGGTCTTCCCCAGCCTAATGTTAAAAAAGCTTATTTAATTGTTTCAATTTCATAGAATCTCATTTTACAAGAGTTTCCAACATCCCATGGGATCATGGTAGAATTAAGCTTTACCTGTCTTGTAACATTTATTCCAGTATCTTGCAGCATGCTGGCTATTACCCTGTGAGGGCCAGCTCCTCTTCTCCTTTTTTTTTTCTTTCCTGATATGAAGGCAACAGATGAAAACTAACATTTATTCCAGTATCTTGCAGCATGCTGGCTATTACCCTGTGAGGGCCAGCTCCTCTTCTCCTTTTTTTTTCTTTCCTGATATGAAGGCAACAGATGAAAACTGCTTTGGGGGACTGCAAGACAAGTTATACCCCTTCACGCAGAATACAGTTCCTGAGAAAGTTGCTCTGGCCCAAAAGGTTGCTGGTTTTGCAATGTTATTCTACTCAAAAGCTTTGTATTAATTGTTCTGATCAGCAATAACATCTTCTGTTTTGCCATTTTATGGACATTATGTAAAGTAAAAGGACAATGAAATAAAATGGGTTTTGTCAAAGCCACCAAACCATTACAAAAGAAGATTCATTGCATAATGGATGCCCCCCATAGGGC
>NW_010242146.1:0-13312 GCF_000690775.1 Eurypyga helias | reverse complement strand
GGGAAAGAAAAATACCCTGGCTTCAGCTTAATTTTTTTGTTTTGTCTGTTTGATATCTGATGCCTACCAGAAGGATTTGTAAAGAAACCTAAGGCATTTAGGCTCCAATTTAATGGGATTTAAGCATTTACTTCTGTTGGAAACGTTTGAAAACAATATACTTAGAAGACAAAACGAACTACTGAGTTTTAATCACCTCCAAACTCTGATACCTTCAACAATAACACGTTGAATAACAGTAGAAAATGATGAGGCTGGAGGCAGCAGGATGCAAATGAACCCTTCCGTGCCCCGACTTCCCAGAGCATTTCAGACTAATAGTTCTCAATAATTTCAACTAGGGCTGCAATTACTAAAGACTTCTGAAAGTCAGCTGTCAGCTTTTAAAGTGTTACTCCTTTTCCTATAATAGCAGATGGTTCAGAGATATAGTAGCTCTAAATGCTCACTTGAGGAACCTGAAAATTCCAGAAATAGGAGATTTTAAATCTGACAGCCAATTGATAAGTTTTGAGACTGTTCTATGAAGCTGAGAAAAGGCAAAAAGATCAGAAGGAGACAGTGAAAGAGAAAATACGAACAGGCTTTCTCAAAATAACCAGAGCCCTGTGGCAGTAACAGGGGAATATCAGAATCTGCTTGGTGCCTGACTCTGCTACTCCTGCCTTTACTCTTGTTGAGTAGTAGCGTTACTTTCACTGAAATCAATCAGCCTGCCTCTGGAGTCAGCTGTTATTTAATTTCACTGAAGGGAAAGGGCAGAATCAAGCCAGTAAATACTATCACGTTTATAGATATGTTTTGTTATGTTACATGAGAAATAGTAGCATGGGACTGCTGGGAGTTTTCAGACTGATAAAGCTGTTATCGTATTTCTATTTTTCACTGGGGAACTGCAGCACCAAGAGATCAAGGTCATGTTTAGCAGAGAGAGCTTAAGGGCTATTTCACATATGAATAACTTGAAGCATATGTTTAAGTGTTTATCTGAACTAGAGTGTCTACAAATGGCCTAAGACAATACAGATCAAGCAAAGGCCGCAGCAGTGAGCATCAACGAGCCCCAGGTCAGGGCTACAATTGTGAAACCATAAACTCTTAGCAGCCTTAGGTCTACAAATGTCATAACTGTCTTGTCCCTGAAGAACGTTTCTGCCCCTTATAGCCCATCTAGCGAAGGAAAATAAGGAGACAGTTCCTCTCCATTTCTTATCTAAATACAGCCTCTTAGTTCATCAAGAGTGTCACACTGTCCTAAGCCTCTCATTTTAACACGAGATGAGAGTTCTACCTGAAGTGCTTCAGTGGCTCTCTTAGACAAGTCTGAAGCTCTTGAGACTAGTATTAAATGCACTAGGTGTTTCTTCTGCATTACTCAGATCCTTCAAGAAGTCAGAGGGAGAAATGAATATGCATTCTATATGTCAGCTGGTTATATCAAAGCCTATCTGTGTCTAATTATGGAAAACAATCTGCCTATGTGAAGTTAACTGGGAAAGCTCTAAACAGATGTTGATTAAAGAGTGCCTCTGTAGAGTACTTTTTGAGAGGTCATTTTGCTGAGTTTAGATTGAGATGGATGAAGGTGAGGTATTTGGCAGTGAATTGCATCTTTGAAGTGAGTGACGAGATCAGGTTTTAGTATGGAAGCACAGAGGTTGCGGTGACATTCATCTGCAGGGGAGGCAAGTGGAATTATTAAGAGAATGAACAAACTACTTCGCCTGAGCTAGGAACCTTTCTGGAGTGAGTGGTTGCATTTACTTTAGAGGTACGTACGAATGTAGAGGTTAGTCTGAGTCGGGCAAGAGAAAAATCAGTGAACATTTTGCTGGAAATAATGGCATAAAGAGAATATTCCGTTTCTAAATAAAGTCTCTTAACTGATGAGCCTTTACTTCAGATTAAGTCCTTCCTTACCTTGAACATTAGAGTGAATCTGTTCCATTAGAAAGTTCTTCACAGCCCTGAAGGTATGATCAAAGGTCAGTCAGGTTACCCAAGAAGAGGGCTGGTTTTTTAGTTCCCCTAAAACACCAGTAGTGAAAATAAAGCATGGTATTACTCTAAACAATTTGCAGAGGATGAGACCAGCCCTTTGGTGCTGGAAAATGATAGATCTGCTGAGCAGAGAATTTGGCCCATGTATTAAAGCCTTTGTGGAGATGACGCCTGAGATGGAGCAAAGGAAATGCCACAAGTTCCTCCCTCTCAAATGATGTTGGCACTCCTTGTGACAACCCCAGCAGATTTATTACCTCTCTGAAAACATCCTACTGTGCTTTATACCTCCTTGTGGAATAGCCACAATTTACTGGTAGCCAGAAGCCATTAGGTGGAGATGGTCCTTTCTCTTTCATTTCAACAAACAAAATCCAATGTACAACAAAGAGCTGCAGATAGGAATTCCACTGCATGTTTGACTGTAAATGAAACCTTCAGTAGCTTATTGCTTGGAAGTGACAGCAGAGGTTGAAAAGTAAATGCACTTTGTCCAGGGCAGAGCATTGCTAAAATAATTTCTGACAGCATGTGCCAAAGCACTGAAGTCAACAGACTTGGCTAATCCACCCTGATAAATGCAACAGTTACAAAAATAAACATCTTCAAAAAGCAGCTGGGAGCTGGCCAACAGGAACAACCAGAGAAGAGCCACACTCAACACCCCTACACCCTGAAACAGTCGACAGAAGAGAGTCACCTTGCTATCAGGCATGGATGTCCCTGCTTGCTACCAGCTGTGGCACCTCGCTGGTGACGAGCCTGCTTTCTGCTCCAAAGGACCATTAGCGGGCACCAGCTGTACAGCGGTGGCTTATTTCCATGAGCTCCTTTATCCAAACAACCACCGGCTCTGAAAAAGCCCCGGTATTCCAACTGCTCTATATAGGACCTTTTGCTTGCTTTGCTGCTTGTTTTGTATTGCTGTCACCTCATCACTTAACCAGAAACGGGCAGAACAATTTGAGGTGGCTTTTGAGCCCTCTGCATCAACACTGCAAGTAACACGACTCTTCTATTTACTAGTTCTGCTGTATTATTTCACACAGAATGGAGAACAAAAATACAACTTCACTATTTTTTGGCAGTTTATCTTACTTTTTTAGCAATTCAACTTACTTCAAAGCATATTTCACTAAGTACAGGGGAAGAGTTGCCGTATAGAGAGAAATGTATAAAAGAAAAGAGTGAAATAGATAATATATTTAAGAACTGTCTTTTCTCCTTTGGCCCACTTCCCAAGGAGTCTTTCCATCTAATTTATGTGGTACTGTGAATCTCAGAGAAGTCAATGGACCTCTTTGCAACTTCCAGAAGAAGCCAGGAAAGAAAGATGCAAGTACTTGTAAGGAAATCCTTGAATTTCCAATAGCTTTTTATGTAGTGGCTTAATGTCTAGACTCTTTCTTGGAATGAAGGCTCTGGATCATTTTCCTTTTTTCCCCCAAGTACTGCCCTGTATGACTGCAAGGCATGAAGAGCCAACACCTCTCAAAATGTATTCATTGCTTTCACTAAACCTGTACCCCACCTTCAAACTTTATAAAGTGTGATTATATTATTAAAAAAATATATATATAAATGGAAAGCTAAAAGGAAATTGTTATCACCGTTGATTTGAAAGATTTCAGACTAATTCTGCATTCACCAAACCTTCAGAATATTGCAATTCAGCACCTGTCTACCAACCCACAACTGGGCCTTCATTTCAAAAATTATTTTATATACCTTTTCATACAAGATTAAGCTGTAGCTCTCCATACAGTGTTACTAATCCCATTCTGCTTTCAGAGCCTGCACACCCTGGTTTTGCTCCATTACAACCCATCCATATCAGGCCATCCCTAGCCTTGCTGCAGTCCCACTCATACAAAGCTTTAGCTCTGCTGCTGAAGTGGCTTTGCGGGTCCATCTCTATGCCTTATAGAGGATGACAATTTATTACACTTTTGAATAAAGAGACTTCACTCAAGTGCTAGCAACTCCTGCTTTAACAATCCAGAGACAAGCACCCACTCCACTTTAGCCCAACCCTGCACTGAGTGTGGTCTGTTTGTCACCAACAGTTACGTGATCAACAGCACATCCAGTTGTCTTTGTTCCCACCCTGAACTTTTAACTATTACCTCCAAGCATGAAACCAGAATATGTGGGCATGATGATACAAGGACGAAGCACCATTTATCTATACTGTCAGCTTATAGAAGGAGCTAAAAGAATCCTATCCCATCAGAGATCCAAACTCACATCTCAATAATCTCAGCAATACTACCCCAGCACATCATTTTGCACACGTAGGTCCCTCATCCTGTCTGCAAAGGAACTAACAAAGCGTGGGTCTCACCAAAATAACTTAGTCCCATAATGCGGTTTTATAGACATTAGCAACCGTGGTGTCACTGTGCATCCACAATAGGAGCTCGCAGGGATTTAACAACCAGAGGTTCCAAACTATTATTTATTTTAACCACGGCTTCCAAGTTTAAAGTATAGAACAAAGTCAATGGTGGCAATAGCAGAACATTGCTTGTCAGGCAGCCCTAAATCTGGGATGCATTAACATTGGTTGGAGACAGCCTAATAATTCATACTGTAGGTTCACAGGGCTGTTGTCTACTAATCTGTTAATTCAGAGAGTCGTCGGGCTGAACCTGAAGGAACATGGGATCGTCCAGACAGCAACTCCAGTACCTAAGGCGGTGATGAAAATGAGAGGCTTAAATTTAGAGAAAACATGGGTCAGCTTTGGTGGAGGTACACGTGCTTTGGCATTGCTGCTCTATTCTCCCTGGTTTATGTCACCAGCACCAAAACTTAGCAGGCAGAGGTTTTTTAGATGTTGTCTCTCTTTAGTCATGGACACTTAGCATGGGTATTAGCACTCAAATAAGATATTTAAGTTGTGAAAGGCTAGCTCAAGTTATCTCCCACCCGTAATGCGCTCCCATCAGATGAGGCAGAGTGACCAGATCAGAAGACACTGCGCGTTGTGGATCATTTCTTGCATCTCTCAGGCACCACATTCTTACATTCTTACATCACTTCTTTACGGGAGGCATGAGACAAGAACTAATATATGCGTCTCCTAGCACAGCATGTAATGCAGTGAAGTCCTGACCTTGTTCAAAGTTACTAAGTGCTATTAATATATTTAATGGAAATAAATATTAGCCTTGCTTTGTAGATCAAGCAACCTGAGGCACAAGGCCCTGAGCGATTTGTCAGGACCGACAGGGAGCCAGGTATCCTGACAATTCCTTTTACTCTACGCATCTGACAAAGTTCATTCCCATCCAACCCAGGGCTCCTACAGGGGAGAGGAAAAAAATTGCCTCTAAAAATGTTCCTGCTTTATCAGCAAAAAGAGGGTGATAACAAAAACAGCTCAGGCCAGACAAAAGCTAATTGAAGCATATGGGCTCGCACAGATACTTAGAAGCACTGCCTTAAAATAGCCCAGCAAGACTGAGGGATGAATCTTCCTCGAGGACTGCAATAGTCAGTCGGCAGCAAGGCTTGAAATGAACCACGATAAAGCATTTCCAGGCAGGTCAGGCACCTGCTTCAGACTTCTGAAAGGACAACGTGGGCCACTGTGCTGAAAGCAGCAGCGCTGAAGAGAACATATCCCTAAATCACTCTCCTACATGAGATGGCTGCCTAAACTTTCCAGTGGGCAGTCTGAGTCCTACCATACTCTTGCCTTCGAGCCAGACTCAAATATATGTATGAGATCATGGGTAGGGAGGTGCTCTTGAAGCTGCACTGAAGTGACCTTCTCTAGAACCTTGAATATAAATGGAAAACACCATAGGCGACCAGACGAAAATTTGACACATTGCCTGGAGAGAGAACAGACTGTTTCAGCTCCTGAAAGAGGAATGCTGTACGGCAGTAAGTAATAGGTAGCATCCATTAAGCAGGATCTCTTTGGACACAGATCTGGGGGATAAGTTTTCAGTGTGACATTGAATTCTTCAGACACTGTAGTAGGCTTAGCTTCTTTGAAGGAAATTTGCTCAGAGGAATATAAGCCATTTCCAAGCATGAACAGAGTACATTAAAGCACTGGCTCAGGCTTTGAGTCAGAAAAGCACTTAAGCACCCTTCTTGTAAAGGGATATATTTTGGCGCTCAGACCTTGGACGGAAGGTGTACTGTGGTGTCTTTGGCTCAATGCCACGCATCAGGGCATAAAATAACCTCAAACTAATGCAATTAAGGAAGAATCTTTCACAGTGGACATATTTAATCCATTACTGCCCACTGCAGCAGTTCTTGCACCTAGAACTGGCCACGTCCAGGCGCAGCACACTGACTAGACAGAAGAGTGACCCATTTTGATAAAAGCATCGTCTGAAATATTTAAGAAGAAAAACCCTATTGCTTTGCACTGTGAATTTGAAAGTGATGACTTTGCTCTTTAGCTGTGATAGTATTTCCTGGGTTTAGAATGTGACACACACAAAAATGGAAGCACAAGGAACACAGCAGAAAACAGCTTCCATGGACAGAGGAGCTTCTGGCCCACAGCATCACATCAATGGGTAACAGAGCCCTAGGGGACTGTGGAATTTCGTGTGTGAGAGCAGGAGGGTGGGTGGTAGGAGCAGAGGTAGAAAAAGGTTGAATTCATTAAAAAAGTTTGATCTAGAAGAGGAAAAAAGCAAACCGGTGGGGGTGGCGGGAACAACACCAAACAGTTACCAAACAATACCATTCTTACTTCATTGCTAGCTGAACCCTTTGGGAAAAAGATTACGAAGTTGTAATCAAAATTTACCTTTTCTAAATTGTGCCAAAACTTACAAATTAAAAAACCCCTTAGAACTGCATCCATCTTTACCATGAAATCATCAATGATACTGATGAAGGTTCTACATCACACTCATTCATCTTACAAGCAAAATTCACTTGTAATTCCATAACATTTTATTTCATGAGGCACTAGTAAGTGCTCAGTAGTGCACTTTGATATAATAATAAACTAAAAGCACCGTGAGATGTCAGTGCTGTAACTTGGCTGTTAAATCTCTTCTTGAAAGTGCTACAAGCATGCCAGAACACTTGGTGGGAGATGTGTCAGGGTTGCAAACTGACACAAAGAATTAACCAGGTTCTATTATATATTACAGATTTTTCTTGTAGCTACTTCTGTTCTGATTAATCTTCCAAACTCTTTGTAGATGTTTTTATTATAAGTATTCTTATTGACATTAATATTCTTATTGTAGAACACCTATCGTTTCCATTCAAATTCCAGTTTGAATCTGTTGCTCATGTCACAGACACAATTTCCTCATGTCTCCGTCCCTTCAAAATGTTATGTAAACACAGCGAAAACAACACAAGAAAAGAAGATGAATAACAGGAATTTTTTTCCTTTCAGGTGAGAAAACTGATCTTCAGTGTCACAGCCAGGGTTACATGAGGAGTTAACAGCAGAATTAGTTATTCCTGTTCCAGTGTCTTAATGATGCAATCATCCTTCCTTGCCAGTTAGCTCTCCTTATAATCACCCTATACAATGACGCATGTTTTAAGAGTATAGACAAGCACAGAGCTAATATCATGTTAAGTGGGCTGACGAGTAACTGCATCAGCTCTCTCAAAGTCTGTCCATCTAGGGATGTACTCAGAAGAGTGTGACCAGGGCAATTGTGGATGAAGAACATCCAGTAAAAGTCCTAAGATTTATTTGCAGCCCAATTCATACAGTTTTTGTACATAGGTATGGTCCCCTCAAACGTGTGAGAAGGGCAGTGCAGCACTTCCCCTTGGAGCACAGATGCAAAGTCAATGAATGCTTTTCCATGGAAAAGAAGAATTTCAAATTTAAGCATGTCCTGGAAAGTGTGCAGTGACAGACAGCTCATCTGTCATCAGGAGCTGATCCCTCTCTGGCTCATTCCACATGTGTCTTCAGCCTTGTGTGATCAAAATTACTTTTGGCCCTGGCTGCACAAGGAGGACAGTTTGGCTTTGAGGTCCTGAGAATCCATCCCTTATTTTTAAGTTTACATGACAAGAGACAGCAGTGCAGCCGAAGGAGATGTACTGTTCTACAAACAGGGGATCAGATAAACCTTCCTGTGTGCACTGGCCTTCACTTCCCAAAATATTAAAATATTGCAAATATACAAAAAAACTAGCATTTTGTCTTTTAGATGCTGGTTTAGAGCAAGCGTTGGCTAGACAGGATCTTGAACTCCCTTCCATCCCCAGCCTGCTAGGTCTATGTGCTGCAAATAATGGCACAAGCTCTCATCCTCACTGGCCTTGTTGATGCTTTCTTCAGCTTCTGGACACAAGACCTCCTTGCAATTTAAATTCATAGCTTCTCGTCTGGTTCTTCTCCAAAGGTAACATGTTTCTTCTTTCATGCACAGGCTTTTCATGCATTTAAAGACTTACCATGTCCTCTCTCCCTCTATTCTTAGATAAAATGAGTCTAATTATTCCAGATTTCCTCACAAGTCACACATTCTGCCTGACCACCCTGTTGACTTCTACACCAGCTTAACCGGAGAAATGGGCAAGAAAACCTTTCATAGCTTTGCCATGTTACCAGGGACTTCTCTTTTAATGGCAATGAACGTCCTTGCTGCCACTCAAGTTCCTGCCAAGTGTCTCTGCAGGACAGTTTCTTTCTGACTGAACTTTTAATAAATTTTTCATTTTTCTAGCTTGGTCACCTGGCCATTAGTGGCTATTTTTCTACTTCTGTAAACATTCATTGGCAAGACTACTATTGATTGAACTACTTGATTTGCACAAACCAAGAGATATACTTGTTAGAATATCTAGATACCATAATAAAGGCTGAGCCAAATTATATTAAGTGCTATAGAAATACATGGAGAGGATAGCTCATAAGTAAAAGATCAAAACTAAGTCAGAAAAGACAGGAGACGTAAGTATCATCACTACTCCCATTTTACAGGTGAAGAACAGAACAGAAAAATGGAACATTTAAAAGGCTCCTAAGCAGTCAGGGTGGCAGGTAATTTCCTACTTGGATCCTAGCCTTAATAAGCTGCTTCGAGTTTTACTCAGTCTCAGATCAACACTTCAGCCACACTCCTTCCAATCCTCCAGAATTTCAAGGGAAAAGGTCTGCTTCGGTCTTCACTAAAACTGCTCCAGTTTCAAAGCCCAAAGAGGCTATGAAGACCATAAACTATATGAAGACTACAATGATGACAGGAATATTCTATTGAAGCAACGGAAGGTATGAAGATCATCTTGTGAGAGGCTGAGCTAAGATCATGCCCCTTATGTCAAAGAAAACACTCTCAGTTTACCTGCCAATTTTTATATCCCATTTCTTTGGGCTTTCCAAAGCTCTGCAAACCAAGTCCAGAGTTTCATTATTTATTTATTTGGGATGCTGTGTGTCACAGTGACACATTGAGAAACTGGCATCTGCAATTTTCACATGTCAGAGTGACTGTAACTTGAACTGACAAAATAAATTGCTGTTCACACACTCCCACTGACTTTGTTATGTCCCTGAAGCCCTAGGCCTATTTTTTCAATTAAGATCCCCCTTCTTCTATCCCCCCTCTTCCTACTGCAAAAGCACAATGAATGCCTGGCAGGAGGGAACGTGACTTCCACAGCTGGCAGTAGTTGACTGGGAAAGGCAATGGCATTGCCGATACAGAGAGCAAATAATTTTCCTTAGCTTTTCAGGAAAAGGCACATGTCCTCCCCTTATCAAGTCATGCTACCAAACCTATCCGAACTTGGTGTGCAGAAGACAACAGGGCTGTGCCAGGCCTGCTGTAGTCTTTGGCCCACAAAAGGAGTGGAGCAGTTCTACCAGGAGAGAGCAATTCTCAATTAAAACCAGTGGAATATTTCCCAAACAATTTAATCTCCTGATCAAAAGAATGTCAGAGATCTGAGTGAGTTCAGTGAGAAACCACACTTATCTCCCTAAAAATGGCTGGTAGTAAAACCTCACATATGGGGATACCTCATTCGCTGCATGGTCTAGCAAGGGAAAATAATCTTAAAGACCTGAGAGCCCCCTAAGCTTTGGCTCGCTGAAGGCTCAAGGTGAACAGCTCCCGTCTCTCCTCTGCCTAATTTCCCATTAGAGGGCCTGAGCCATCACCTCACTTCCAACCCCTACCTTCATTCCTTCTTGTCCTGTCACAGCGGGCATGGAAAACATTCCCTTCCCTGCAGTGGCGCAAGCCAAACAAAGCAAGCAGCAACTATTCCAAGCACCAGCACTAGAAAGGCTCATGAAGCACCAGTGCCCAACTTTCTTAGTCCTGTGACAATTACACCTCGCCTGAGCCCCTGACTTGGATTCCACACCGCCTTCTTCATTTGGTAAAATGCATCACATACTCCTAGGTGCTACTGAAGGAAAACATATTTTGTTTAAGACTCCAGGTTGACCCAAGTTGTTCCCTCATTTTGTAATCCTTTCCATTTATTTGAGCTGAATTTGGAGCAACAAAACCACATGTGGCTCGCATGACATTTAATTGCAAGTACTTCACACACTTCTAAATTCCTTCCTTTCGTGTGCAGCACTGCATATTTAGGCAAGGACATGTTGGGGAAGGTCAGTGGGAGGGGAGACGGAGAAGAGAAAACCATCTTGTAACGCACTGGCCATTCCAGAAAGAGCCCTGCTCAACCACAAGTGCTAGTCATACGTATGAACAAGTCAATATTCCTATGGGTAGAGCTGTGAGGGCCAACTCAATTATCTAACGACAGCCGCTCACCGAGCAGTCGTCAGCTCAGGGATGTATCTGGGTGTCTTGTGGCCTGGGCAGTTATGAGAACACAACATGTCTGGATTACAAATAGGGTTAATTTGGAGGCTTCAAGGTCTGCGGCAGTGACTATCTCACAAAAAATGCTCCTACTGGGCTATGAGACTACAAAGACCAACATGGTTCTGCCTATCCCATATGAGACACTAACAATACAGCAAAGAAAAGAGAGAGGAAAGGAAAGAGGAAGGGAGCCCAAAGTCTCCACAGAAAGGCACTCTAAAGGAGTAAAGTATAAAATGCAAAACAAATTAGCGATATTAAACTACTGCAATTATGCCGTTAAGTACATAAAAAGAGTTACTGTGTTTCCTAACCGTAATTTTTAAATGATACAGTCAACAGCCAGGTAAAAACCAAAGAACATAGTTCATGCTCCTCCACAGGTGGGACCTCACCTTAGTGAAGATCACTCTTTCTGAGCTCAGGACTAACAGCTCTTAGTCTTCAGTTCAGTTATCACCCCAAGATTTCTGTGCTGTCAGGCCCTGGTTAGCTTTTAAGGACCAGTCAGAAGCCTTCAAACTTGTTTCCATTTCATTTCAATACTTAAATACATTAGAGGAGATGGGGAGGGATTTAAAATGGAAGTAATTATTTTGCATGGAAAATTTCAAAATTGTACTTTTTTGGTCCAAAATAGATGAAAATTTTCCCCCGTCTAAGGCGTTGCCATAAAACATCAATATTGACCTCAGAGTAACTCTTATCCATACCCTTAATTTCAGGTTCCTGAGCTGACCCTGCTACTACACAGAAGGCTGCTCTCGACCCCACTCCCGGATGTTCTCACAGCCAGATGTGTGCACACACATATGGATCTATTCTGGTCTGGTTCTGCCCTGATTTTTACCCAAGTACAAATGGGAATGAAGCCTTTTTAGCCAAAACTGAATCTTTGCACAGAAAGGATAAGAGATGAGTGTTAAGAACAGTGTGTTCTGCGCTCCAAAGTGACTGAGCATGAA
Organism: Eurypyga helias; assembly: GCF_000690775.1. Classification (NCBI taxonomy): domain Eukaryota; kingdom Metazoa; phylum Chordata; class Aves; order Eurypygiformes; family Eurypygidae; genus Eurypyga; species Eurypyga helias. Next base: position 1,542 of record NW_010242146.1, on the reverse strand, counting down.
CTCGGTAACAGCAGCTAAAGCGGGTGTCTAACAGGGAGAACTGAGTGCACGAGCAGAGATCTCTGCAATGCCAACAGGAGCTCGGCATCCCCTGGGCACAGATGCCCACGTCTCATGGTGTCATTTCAAGCCATGGAAATGAAACTTTCTTCTCAAGCGAACGTCAGCAGGGCCCTGAGACTTTGGGATTCATGCTAAGGAAATCAAGGGCAGTAATTACTCTGCCTTTAACCTTGAAGTGAATCTCTGAGCACTGAGATTGCTAACTTGACAGTTGATGACAGTATTTTCCTCCACATCTACACAGCGGGCAGAACAAAAATAGCAATAGTCTCAACTTCTTCCCATAGACTCACTTCTCCTCAGCACTCACCTTCAAAACGGCTGTGGGCTTTTTGCTGCGCAGGTGAGGCTCCTCTGTTTTCATACCCCCTGGCAGGGATGGCAGGGCGGTGGGAGGTGTGCACAGGGTAACCAGAGGAACAAGGACAGGCTGGAGTAAGCACGCACACCCCTCCATACAGGCTCTAGAAAATTCCCTGAGAGCTTTCGAGGTCAGCGTGGTGTTGTTTCCTTATTCACCCCTCCCTGATGCACATGAAAAAATTGTTCCCATATGAAAGCATGAACTGCAGATGCACAATAGAGAGAAATTTAAACAAATTTCCTCTTCAGAAGGACTGTCCAAGGAAGAATGGTCTGATTCATGCAACTTAACTATGACTAAAGCCACTGTTTGTACTTTGAAAATGTGCTTAGGTGTTGGCAGCCAGCTCAGACCTTTGTAGTGTGTCAGCAGGTTAGAGCTTTGAAGACCAAATTAAATCTTTCAAACTCAATGCCATTCCAGATGAAGGCCTTTGAACTCAGCAACAAACACTACAAATATTTTAAAGAAAATAGTGATTTGTCAAAAACAAAGGTATTTTTCAGAGCTACACTAGTTTCAGCAAAAGCAGAGAGGTGTTTCTTCCTGCTCCCTAATTCAAACTAAGCAGCAGTAGCTGAGTGATTACAATACTCAGATTTGTGCAGGTTGAAGGCCTGTCTGCTTTACAGAAAGCACCTGAATTCAAGTACTCGTCATGCTATGTGAATGCCCTGAGAACCACCTGAGTTTATTGGGTTGGGGATTGGGAGAAAATAGCAAAGTTCCTTTTTAGAAATAGAAGAAGGAAGTGGGGAGGAAAGGAAATCTAGTTTGTTATTTTATTCTGTAGCAGAATACATGTCTGAACCTCTTTGTCACCAAGCTAGACCATGTGTCATCCAGCAACCCCCTCTAGCACAGGTAAGATCATCCAGTCCAACCATCACCCCAACACTCCCATACGCACTCGACCATGGCCTCAAGCACCATGTCTACACGTTCCTTGAACACCTCCAGGGATGGTGACTCCACCACTGCCCTGCGCGGCCTGTTTCAGTGCCTGAGCGCTCTTTCAATGAAGGAACTTTTCTTATTATCTGATCTGAACTTCTCCTGATGCAACTTGAGGCCATTGTCTCTTGTCTTATCACCAGTTATGCGGGAGAACAGAC
>NW_010242145.1:2330-2567 GCF_000690775.1 Eurypyga helias | reverse complement strand
GGGAGCCGAAGCCCTCATGGCACAGCCAAGTGCCTCGGGAAAAGGCACCGCGGTGGGTTTGGAGCGCTGAGCCGGGCCAAGTACGAAGCAGCACCGACTAACAGAGGAGCAGAGGCTTTAATTTTGTTCTCCCGTGAATCTGCCAGCCCCCGCGACGGAGGCCCAGGGACCAACAAAAGGCACTGGCTCTCACCCAGCTGCCGGCAGGCCGGAGCGTCCGCCACGGGGGAGGCCTCC
>NW_010242145.1:1929-2257 GCF_000690775.1 Eurypyga helias | reverse complement strand
GAGGAGGCATTCACCGGGGGGGGTTGCTTTCGTCCCCCATCCAGGAGACCTACTCGGGATGGGACAAGACCAGCGCTCGGGCTGTCCTGTGCCTCGCATCGCTGTAGCACCCCGTGATGCCCCCAGGGACAAAGCCCCCCGGGCACCCACCCTGGCTGCAGCCTCCCCGCTTTGCCCGCGCCGGTTATGCCGTGCACTGAAATAGCTGAGCGCAGAGAGTGGCAGCGCCGGTGATGGTTACCAGATGTGGGAACGGGCTTCCGCGGCACGGGGAAATGGCCGGCACCGGCCCCGCTGCCAAAATGCTGGGGTTTTGGGTCCTGGGCAC
>NW_010242145.1:1454-1889 GCF_000690775.1 Eurypyga helias | reverse complement strand
GCGGCGGCCCACGGCCATCGGCAAGCGGGATGCAGGGATGGACAATGCTGGGATGGATGATGCCAGGTTGGATGACGACGGACAGACCCCACTGTCCTGTGTTGGGGCTGAGCATGGCTGGTGCTGCTTCTCTCCCCACCCCACAAACATTTTGGGCGCTGTTTGGTGCATCTATGACGCAGCCATGGTGGTGCCAACATCCCTCACACGCAGCCACCTGACATACCAGGGTAGATGGTTTCCCAGCAGGGCGTGTGTAATTAATTAACCTTAATGAGGCTTGTGCAAGTGCCAGCCCTGAGACCTCGGCGTTAACTACAAAGTGGGTTTCCCTGGGGGGGTTGGGAAGGGGACAGGATGGTGGGTGCCTTGGACCATCGTGGTGTCGGGAGCTCGCTGGGACTTTGGCACGCCGTTTGAAAATTAAAACTAATC
>NW_010242145.1:0-1311 GCF_000690775.1 Eurypyga helias | reverse complement strand
CAGCCCCAATGGCATCTGGCACTAAACCCCAACCCCAGCCCACTAGGTTAAAGCACACACCCCCATTGCATCAAGGTCATTGCCACGGGGAGGGAAGAGGATGTGCAGGAACTGGGGGAAATGGTGGGAACCCCCACGGTGTCCCCTCCTGTCACCTCCTTCCACCTCCCAGACTCCCCACTCTTTTTGAGGCCAATTGGGCATTTTTCACACCCAGGCCAAGATACCCCCAAGCTCCCATTTCATCAGCAAGCGCGGGCACTGGCCGAGAGCCCACCCTGCGGCCACCGCCCGGCATCCCTGGGCTGGGGACACCGGTACTTCTGGCCAGGGCGTGGGATGGGCACAAGCCCCCAGCTGGGACCCCATCCCAAGGAGGACCCTCATGGGCGCATGCACGCACAGACGTCCCGGAAACCCTCGCCAGCGAGCAGCATCGCTGTCCTCCAGTCTGGTTTTCATTTGAGGTTGGTGGCCTCTCGCCAAATTTATTGTAAAACATTCATTTTAATAAGTGGCTCCCGTCTTTTTTGTTTTGTTTTTTTTTTTTTTTCAAACCCCGCCCGGTTAACTGTTTCCAGGTTAAAGCAGAGCCGTACGCAGGGACGACAGGGACGTCAGGGATGGAAGGCATGGCAGGGATGACGGATGGTGGGGACAGTGGGGACAGCAGGCACATTGCTGGAGGCAGGTGCTGACCATGGGGATGACAGCAGGGGACACCTCGGAGATGCCAGAGTGGGGGCAGTTGCATCAAGGTTCTGCTTCTGCAAACCCTGGTGGCACCAAGACCCTCAGCCTCATCATCCCAAGCCTTCATCCCTTCTGTATCCCTAGGGAGCCCAAGAACCATTTTGCCATGCTGGGGACCCCAGCACCAGACAGGCTGAGGCTCCAAAACCTAGCCAGGAGTAGAGTGGGGACACACTGGCACCAGTGTCTGGGGTCTCAGGGTGTGGGTCGGGGTCCTCCAGGCACTCTCACACAAATCTCATTGAAACTTAACCCCCGACGGGTAACCGGGTTGGGTTGAGCACGCAAAGCGCTTCGCCAAGTGGACAGTGTCTGGTAGTTTAGCTTCAACATTTGTTTTAAGTTTTATAAACCTCTAATACTAATAGAAACGCTTCAGTGTCTCTTAATTTAAATGAAAACAGTTATTTTTTTAATTTAAAAACTCCCCTCCCCCGAGGTATTTACAACCCCCAAATTACAGCCATGTGGCCGGCCCAGCCAAGAAAGTGAAATCGGTGAGGAAGGAGCGTGGCGGCCACCCTGGCCTGAACCGAGCCCAGCATCGCCCCGAGCAGC
>NW_010242144.1:441-5098 GCF_000690775.1 Eurypyga helias | reverse complement strand
ATATATATATATATATATAAAGGAATATCAAATACTCTGCCTTTCCTTTAAAAAGAAATGCTAAACTATATGTTACTTCATAGCCATTTCCATAACCACCCCCAAGTTATCCCCAAATTGATACTGAAAAGAGTTGATTCTCATGTAGGCAGCACCAAAATTTAACACTTGCTGTAGTAATAGGCTGCTATGCATCATGAGATATTGAGCCTAAGGCAAGAATTGCTGGCTAAAATTCCATGACTGGCACTAAGCAAGAGGTCAGAGCACATAATCATAAAGTTCCCTTCCGGCCTTAAAATCTATTAATCTAAGTATTTTGTTCTACTGGGCACTGAGCAGAATTTGTTACAACAAATACTGAATTCAATTCACCCAGGTCACACGGAAAAACAGGTTTATTTAAGATCATATTTAGTAGGATTTTCCATGTGGTATCAGATGAGTTCATGTATCAAAGGAAGTACCACAGCAATCTTCCTTTACCTTTTGCTTAGATAAGCCTACTTTCCTAAGTCTCTGACATGTTACAGTGACTTCAAAAGCTTGATGTTTTAGAAAGAAAATACACTTGTTAAAGCAAAAAAACATAGATGGAACCTTGCATCTTGTTTTTTTGTTTTTCAAGATGGCTGAAGGGGCCAATAAAATATAAGACTCCTTTCGTTCTATCTTTTTTAGTTTTAAATATTTATGGATATATCTAACAGTGCTGAACAACAGCTTAATTTTAAAATTATCACAATATAATATCAATAAGCATGTTAAATGGATTAAGAACTGGTTAACTGTAAGATCCCAAAATGCAGTACTTAATGTATCATCCCAGGATTTAGGAAGGAGCTTTTTCTAATGTGGCTAGGTAATTGGTACAGCTTTATTCAATATTTTCATCAATGATCTGGAAGTAAATAAGACATCACTACAGCTAAAATGTGCAGACGGTGCAGAGATTGACAGGCTGGTAAGTAATGATAAGGACTATGTGTCTCGAAAAATGGTGGCCAAATAAAAATAAATTTCATTGCATCACATGCCAAAGTCATACCTCTAAGAGGAAGGTCCAAAACCTCTTTGCCTTCTTTAGAAAGGAGACCCTGAACACTTTTGAAAACCAGAAACTCATCATGGATTCCCATACTGGTCTTTTTAAATATATATGTAATATGCCTATGCAATGCTTCCTTCAGTGCCTAAACTGTTGAATGAGGAGTAGGGATTGGGAAATTATATTTTCTGTAAATGGTACTGCTGAGATGAGAGTCATGACAGTTCTGATGAATGAAGGTGCTGAAATAAAGCAAGGGATAAAGAAGTGTCAAAAATTATCATAAAGATTCAAAAACATTCTTAATGAGGGATTAAAAGAACTCAAATCCCTTAATTTTCTGAAACAAAAGCCAGGAGGTGACTTGATTAGAACATAGGTAGGACAAGGTAGGATATATAGTTTAATGTAATGCAATATGACACAACAAACAGAAACGATTGGACACACTGAAACTGGCAGACAATTTTGGAGGAAGTTACAACTTATTAATAGTAAGGGTCATAGACTACTGGAACAAATTACCCAAGCGAGAAATATATTCCCCATGTTCAAGTCTGAAGAAGTGGTATGGATGCCTTTTGGGAAGGTATGTAATCAAATACATTGAATCCAATGCTGAGGAACTTGGTGACATTTAATATATTGTGATATGGAACTATCTACAGTAAATGTGATTGTCCCTTCTGGCTTTATCATCTCTCTATGTATTATTTCAAATTATAATGGACTTCCCACAGGATTATTGGCTGGAATCTTCTCCTTTTAATGACAGAAGGACATGCTGCAGACTAACTTAAAAATAATAATAACAATAAAAGGAATCTAAGTTTTAACATTCTTTTTATTTCCACTCCCTCCATCCCCATCCCTCACAGCCTTAATGGGACACATCTAGGTGTGTGTTGCCACAAGATAACTCTCATCTTGGGTCATTGAAGGCGCTCGTCTTTGCCTTGTGTTTCACACTTCCCCTAAGGTATGTGTTATCTCAGCATAACACACACCTTGTCGTGTCTTATTGTTCAGCTCCAGAGGAGACCTTGAAAATAAATAAATAAGTAACCAGTATGGGAGAAACTGTGTATTTTCCCCCCAGTGTTTCTTTGTGCTTGTGTGTATGTGTGTCTGCGTGCAAGTGTGTGCGTGGTGTATGACTTTTGGACTTCAGGGGAGAGAAAAGAAGAAAGAAATGTCTGGGAGAAAGAAAGAAAGTGGATTAAGAACTGAAAGAGGCACAGAGATAAAGCAAAAGAGAAAGATGTTGAAACAGCAGCACGTCTTTGTTACATAGCAACAACATAGGTTTGGGATAATAGGTTCTGATGAAAGAGTCCCAAGAAAATTATAAACACATTTGCACATGCACACAAACTAACAAAAATAACAAAGATAAGAAAACATACATAACGAGGGGGAAAAAAAAACCAAAAAAACCCACAACCAAGAAAGAAAAGTGAGAACATCCAACACCACCAACACAGAAGAACAGTGCATAAAAAAAAAAAAAAAGTGGAAGCAGAAGAAAACAGACATTTTGGGAAAAGCATAATGAGGAAACACAAGCAGAGAACATTGGTGTCACATATTGAAGGAATGCATTCTTTTTTCTTCTTTCCATATGGTCTTTCAACTGTGACAATGAGGTAGACTGGCTCATAGAGGTGAGTGGCAACAGGAATAGAAGGGTGGTACTGCAGTGACAGATTAATTTACATGGCTAAAATAAGGAAGGCCAGAAGTGTATCTGCAGTTCATTTCTTTACAGACCTTATGTCTTAAACAGGTTAGAGATGACTTCAGAGGTCCTGATAGCCAAAGAATAGCTGGCAGAAACAACTGCTATCTAGGAAGAAACTGTCTATCAAAATCATTAATTAGTTTTGAGAATACCAGCACTCTTTTCACAGTTGATTTTTGTGGGGTTTTGTTTTCATTTTTGATTCAGCTGCTAACACACTCCAGGTCAGTAAATCAAGCTCTCCATATCACAGTGCTCATCAGCACTCACCAACAGGGAGTTGATGAGGAGACCCTTGGGCTGCTCTTGGCCACATCAGCTCCTGAGTTGGGACTAATATAGTTGTAGAAACACATGCCTGCATTCAAACTGCAAAGCTGAGCAGCAGGACATGTGGATTGGGATACAAAGCCACACTGACAAAATGAACTTGTTTCTTGATACAGTTGTACATCTGCACAAGCACCTAGGATGCACAGTGTGAAAATTCAGTTTGGGGGAGAATGCTGCCTTTGCTCTGAATGGGCAGTTGCACCAGCTACCCAGCTCATAAGAACTACAAAAGACAGAGTTTTTATGGAGGAGTAGAAGCTGCCATTTGTGTCCTATCAAGAAGTGCAATGGTATTTGAAAGATCACATAATTGGATCTTTGAGTGCACAGTACAATCCCATTTTGCTGTTCAGGCTGGCAAACACAGGCAACAGTCTCAAGTTCACAAGGTATATTAGCTGACCTTAGAGTACCAGTTTGGAGCAAAAACCATCATTTTGTTCAATGTTTGAAAAAGGCCTAGAACAAGGAGATCCTGACCCATGAGTATTATTCCTTGAGTATTGGTGAAAACTTAAATGTATCTCTTTAAAACTTGTCCACTCAGAAACTGTACCTTCAGTTCTACAAGCACAGACAGGAGAGCAAGGAGAAAGAAGGACTATTCTCTTGCTTGAAAGACCAATCTCCATCTCATACTGGTGGCAATGACAAAGCCCTTTCTCCCTTGCTTCATCTGAGAGCAAATGACAAATAAGTGTCGGATCCTGAGGCATCCACAGGCCTTTACTGTCCCTGACCAGCCTCCACTGGGTGACCTTCAGAGAGCTATCTAGGTCATTTCCACAAAGACAGTGCATGGCAAAAGTTATGAATTGCCATTCATCTGCCAGATATCCAACTTCCCCTTTGCTTACATCACTCAGCGTTGCTTGCTATAGCATTCATTTTATGCATGATTTAAGTCAGCATAAGCTGCTGCTTTCATAAAGAAGACCCATTGCATGCTCACTCAGCCCTTCCTTCAACATCCTGCAGAGTATCTTCCCCAGCCTTTGCATGGCCACACTAGGAACCAAGTCAAGGAGCTATTCTGGTGTCAGGTAAGCATGCAAAACACATGCATTTCATCTAGCAGATCTATCTCTCCATAGTGCTATAAGAATGTGTACTGGTTCCAGTCTATAAGATTTTGTTTCATTCCATAAAACATCTAGCTAAGTGGTCACTGTTACCCCCCCATACCAATGGTACTGAAAGTGGGCTGAGGGAAAACTTGCACAGGCTGGACTTGGAAGGTGGGAGGTGGGAGAAGGTCGGAGTTTCCTGCTGGCAAAGCAGGAAACTTCCTGCTTTTTTTTTTTCTCTGGCAGCCCTGTCTCCTGGCAGGTGATTAGTAGAGAAGTAGCGTCATTTGTCAAGCAAATTACTCTGAGAGTGTGTGTGGGGGGGGGTGGGGGGAGGTGTTTACAATTCTCTTTCTCCCTGCTCTGCGCTCCCCAGCTCAGGGCGTGGGTTTTCTCTCCCAAATTCTGGGCTTGGGATTTTTTTTTGAGATTTATTTTTTCATTTTGCGATTTTCAGAACCTGGTTGT
>NW_010242144.1:0-230 GCF_000690775.1 Eurypyga helias | reverse complement strand
GGTTCTTAATTGCCCGACAGGGTTAAACCACAACAGTTCTTTTTGGCCCACAAGGTGGGGTTTTGGGGCTCAAGAGGGTTGAAATACCAAACAGATCGCAATGTGATTAAGCGAGGGAAAACAATGCAGTGGTGGCTGACCCAGGCGCTGAGTTCAGGGCTTCTCAGGCTGCTGACTGAACGGCTGGATCTGCTTCCTTATGCGTTCCTGATCACCTTGATTTTGTATGT
>NW_010242143.1:1962-9346 GCF_000690775.1 Eurypyga helias | reverse complement strand
ATTCTATGATTCTATGATTCACACAGCTTGATCCTTTAAAAACCTGCTGGAATTTAAGTACTTAAATATTCTCAAAACTGTCCAAGAAAACGGGATACCTCCAATCAACTTCCATGACAAATATTTATCAGTATTTAGACACCTTGATGCCACTCCTAAGTATTTGCTGACTTCGACTCTGCCAAATGAAATCAATTTTTCTTGTATCAGTTTTGTACTATTGGCCAGAAAGTCTTTAGCTTTCTTTCAGGATAATAGTACCTATTGAATAGCTAATCCTTTATTTTCCTCTTTCACTGAGCACTTTCCAACTTTGGTATTGAGTGAGTCAGAGGTCCTTTGGGAAAAATAGTATGTGATCATGTAATTAAAGATTTAATATGCACATTCACATGGGGGTAGACTGAAGACTGACAAACAGCCTTGATTCCTACATTTCCTACCCTGCAATGTATTTCCAAATCAAGTAACATTCTTTGACCTATTTTTTGCGGGTGAAGAACTGATTTATGTGAGTGAACACTTGTAGGATGTGTGATTCAAATAAATAAAGGAATAGTCTAAACCAAATTCAAATTCTGCACAACTTTCCATAGAAGGTGATGTCATTGTGCATCATGTAGATGAAGCAACTTTTCCTACTTTGCTCTCAAAATGCATTGACTTGACATCATCATGTTACTCTCTATCTTTCTGTGCCTCTGAGGCAGCTCCTCTGCTCTTCAACATAGCATGTCATTATTTATCTTCCTCCCAGGTATGCTTATCTATTGCTATCTATCTGTTGAACATGCTGGTTAAACAAGTGGCTTGATTAAATCTCCAAGTTAGTCTACAGTAGATCAGTATTTGAACTTTGCAGTTTAAAGACAGGGCAATAGCAATTTTGGAGGGATTCCTATATGCTCTTACTCAGCTATGCTAGTTTTTTGTGGAAGAGAGCCTATTTGGTTCATTGGCTGAATTCTGAAGTAAAAAAATATACTCCTAATATATCTATGGAAGCTAGATCTTAAGAATCATATAATCTCCTATTTATTTTTCAATTCCACTGCCTTGAGGGAACTGAGACCTTTTCTGATTAGGTACCCTTGCTCATTTCTCATCACTCACCCCAGCAGCTTGATGGATATTAACTAAATATGAGTTCATTAGCTGTGAACAGATACTAACAGGATGAGATTTTTTGACTGCCACTATTCTGAGATTATGTTTGACTATGCAATAATCTTATTAAAATTAAGTCAGAAAATTAAAGCACAGGCAATTGCACTTATAAACCCAAGCTACTGGGACATAACAAGATGACATATTTAACATAATTTAGCACAGTGTGAAACAAGCAGCAGATATTGGTCTCAGTGAACAAAGCTTCATCCTTTTCGTAGCATCTGGACCTGTAGATTTCGAAAGCAACAATGCCATAATAAAGACAAAGGTGCCTACCATCTGTTCTGTTTTATGAAGATTATTTGTTGCCCTTGTAATCCTGGAAAGTTTCCAGAAAATGTTCCAGCAAATTTGAGCATAGAAATAATCAAGTGTGAGGCATATGACCATTATTGTGTCTGATGTGCTATAAAACATGAAGCTACAAGAAAACACAAAGACGACGACAAAAATGGAGCACCAAGCAGAAGAAAACAAAAGCTAATAGAGATAAAGGATATTTGACATTTTTTCCATTTTCATTGAAAATCCGTAATTCCATCTGTAGAAAAAAATCAGTGTTACACTTGTGATTTCAAACACTTAAAAGCTAGAAAGTATGCTGTTGGTGAACTTCTGATCAACTGAGCAGAGATTTCTCCTGCCTTCATGAGAAACTGCACTGCCTGAGAGGACCTCGGGCGACTGTGAGGCTTGGAGTTTGTGACAAAGATGTCAAGTTACTGATGTCACGCGTAAAACTGATGGCAGCAAAGATCTCTAAAAAAGGAGATAGAGGGAACACATGGGTGACGCTTTAAACTAGGAAGAAATTATTGTAAAATGATTAGGCATGGAAGAATAATTGACAACAGGTTAACACATAACATTTCTATCTCATTTGTGAGACACTGCAAAAAATTTAGCTTTTCTGTATTCACTTGAGTGACTGAGGTTGTCCAGATCTTACTAAGAAATAATGAGGTGCTTTTACTGTCATCTGTTCGAAGATGCAGCAGGAACAATTTCAGACTTTCCAACACAATGTCTTCTAGAAATAAAAAAATGAGCCAGTTGCCAGTAGACTGTGGTGAGTTGAGCCTGGCTGGAGGCCAGGTGCCACTCTGTCACTGCCCTCCTCAGCTGGGCAGGGGAGAGAAAATATAACAAAAGTCTCATGAGTTGAGATAAAGACAGGGAGGCATCACTCACCAATTACCATCATGGGCAAAACAGACTCAGCTTGGAGAAATTAGTTGGATTTATTACCCCAAAGTAGGGTAATGAGGAATAATCCCAAATCTTAAAAACACCTGACCTCCAGCCCCTCCTTCTCCTTATGCTTTACTTTATTCCTGATTTTCTCTACTTCCTCCTCTTGAGCAGCACAGTGGGAAGAGGAATGGGCATTGTGGCCAGTTCATCACATTCTGTCTTTGATGTTCCTTCCTCCTCAGGGTGAGGACTTCTCATACTCTAGCCCTGCTCCAATGTGGGGTCCCTCTCATGAGACACAGTCCTCCACGAACTTGTCCAGTGTAGGTCCTTCCTGTGGGCTGCAGTTCTTCATAAACTGCTCTGGTGTGGGTCCCCTCCAGAGGGTGCAGTCCCTCTGGAGCAGCCTGCTCCAACACGGGTCTCCTTTGGGTTCACTGTTCCTGCCAACAAACATGCTCCACCTGGGCTCCTCTCTACATGGGTCCACATCTCCTACCAGGAGCCTGCTCCAACATCGGTTGCCTATGGGGTCACAACATCCCTTGGGCATTCACCTACTCTCGCGTAGGTCCCTCCCTGGGCTGCAGGTGGGTCTTTGCTCCCCTGTGACCCATTGGCATTGGATTTATCAGACATAGAAAAGGCTTCTGGTAGTTTCTCACAGAAACCACCCATGTAGCACCACCCCCCAGCAAAACCTTGCCACTCAAACCCAATACATAGATTTTGAAAAACATTTTTCTGGCCAGTAGATTCACATTAAGAGGAAAAGAGTTTTGAACGAAGTAGAGAACTAGCTGTTCTGACTTCTATTCAGAGCCTTGACACAGTCTTCCTGTGTGATCATGAAGAAGACTTATATGAGCATGGATAGCCTGCCAGAAGTTGAGCATCTAAAGATGACAGAGTCCCTTGGAATCTTTTTAATTTGTTGTTGTTGTTGTTGTTGTTTTTAGTATGATTCCATCAAATGACAAGAAGAAAATTTGAAAATACCAGCTACTCCTCAAAACATGAATGGAAAAATGTCTTCGGTTTCTTTTTCATTTTGTCTGAACTTTGTGAGCTGGCATTAGATGTTTAATGAGTGCCTATAGAACCTGGAATAGAACTAATGCAAGATCCAGGTTAGAATGAATATGCAAAGCCAACACTGCTATCTCAGTTTTCTACAGTATAACTATGCTTACTCTTGCAGCTTTCTCATGAGTTGCTATTAACATGTTTCAACAGCCAACAAACAAATGAAGTGTCATATTTGAAAAGAAAACAACAAGGCTGTGGTCCATGGTGAAGAGAATACAATCTTCCAGAATTTTCAGTGTTACCAGAGAACTAAGAAAATATGCCCCAGTTCAAGATTTCTTTAGATGTTTTTGTGTTTGTACTTAAAGCCTCTTTTCATGTTAAGATATTCATAAATAAACTCAAATGAAATAATATATTACAAAGGGCTGCTTTTGAAGATGCGTCATAAGAAAGAAGAAAAAAGACACAATACCTCTCTTTACCACTCAGGGTAGGGACACACTCCTGGACATGAAGGTTTCAGAGGATATTGATGGAAATTGAGTGAGACCATGAAATGGAAGCAAAGCGATAAGGAGTCCTGGAGGAATTGATTTATGAGAAAGATCAAAAAAGTAAAAGAAATCTATAGCTAAACAGTGACTAAGCAAAAAAGACAGCAATAGAATTTGGCATGCTTTTTAAACACGCGGGGAAATGTTACTGGAATAATATGGGGGTTTTGGGGAATGGTAGGCCTGTTAACTTATCACAAATTGAGTTGTTAGAAGCGATTAATAGGCTGAGTAACATTAGAAAAAAATGAGAGAAGAAAAGGTAGTGATTCAATACAGATGACAGAGAAAACAGGACTAGATTTTTAATTTGAAATTCAGTAGCATGTTAGTGTTAAACTAGATCTGGGAGAAAGAATTGGTGGTGCTGGCTGCTATAAGGGCTAGTCTCAGCCTGTACCACTTGCCTTATTTCAGTGATCAACTCTATCACACTGGGCAAGAAAAACATAAGGATCATACATACCTATGATGCTAAGTTGCTTGTGAGACAGAAAAGATACAAAACCTTCTAAATGGTGCAGCAGGTAGGTAACTGTTTGCTCTTGGATTATGGGGGCTTCATTCTGCTCCCCAGCCCTGTCTTCCAGCTCAGAGGGCTGGGGAAAAATTGGTCTTGCTACTACAGACTGAGGCAAAGAAATCATTAAGTACCTCAGCCTTTTCCTCAGCCTTTGTCAATGTGTTTCCCTCCACATCCAATAAAAGATGGAGATTCTACTTAGCCTTCCTTTTGCTGCTAATGTAACAACAGAAACATTTTTAATTGTCTTTTATGGCAGTAGCCAGATTAAGCTCTAGTTGGGCTTTGGCCTGCCTAATTTTCTCCCTGCAAAACCTCACAACATCCTTGTAGTCCTCCTGAGTTAACTCTATCACACTGGGCAAGAAAAACATAAGGATCATACATACCTATGATGCTAAGTTGCTTGTGAGACAGAAAAGATACAAAACCTTCTAAATGGTGCAGCAGGTAGGTAACTGTTTGCTCTTGGATTATGGGGGCTTCATTCTGCTCCCCAGCCCTGTCTTCCAGCTCAGAGGGCTGGGGAAAAATTGGTCTTGCTACTACAGACTGAGGCAAAGAAATCATTAAGTACCTCAGCCTTTTCCTCAGCCTTTGTCAATGTGTTTCCCTCCACATCCAATAAAAGATGGAGATTCTACTTAGCCTTCCTTTTGCTGCTAATGTAACAACAGAAACATTTTTAATTGTCTTTTATGGCAGTAGCCAGATTAAGCTCTAGTTGGGCTTTGGCCTGCCTAATTTTCTCCCTGCAAAACCTCACAACATCCTTGTAGTCCTCCTGAGTTACCTGCACTTCTTCCAGAGCTCATAAACTCAATTTTTTCCTGAGTTCCAGTCAAAGATCTCTCTTCTTCCTTGCTGGCTTGCTTTTTGGCACATGGGGTTGGACTGTTCCTGTGCCTTTAATATTCCCTTCTTGAAGTACATCCAACCTTCCTGGACTCCTTTGACCTTCAGGACTGCTTCCCAAGGGACTCTGTCAACCAGGCTCCTAAACAGGCCAAAGTCTGTCCTCCGGAAGTCCAAGGTAGCAGTTCTGCTGACCCCTCTCCTGAATTCTCTGAGAATTGAAAACTATCATTTTGTGATTGCTGTGCCCAGGATGGTCTCCAGCCAACACATCACCCACAAGTCCTTCTCTGTTCACAAAGAACTGGTCCAGCGAGGTGACTTCCCTCATCGTCTCACTTCCCAGCTGTGCCAGGAGGTTATCTTCCAGACACTTCAGGAAAATTCTAGGCTGTTTCCTCTCTGCTGTACTGTATTTACAGCAGACAGCTAGTTAAGTTGAAGTCCAGATCCCGTGTTCTTCTGAAGCAGTCCTATTCAGAAGCAAAACAAACCCCAAAGTTGCACTACATCTGCAGTGAAGGTCATGTGAGGGCACCAAAAATGACCTTTTCAATAAAAATTCATGTTAGTGTGAACTAGCAATGGCTTAGCCTTCATGAGCTCTCCAGTTCTGATTGTTAGGTTGACTCAGGAATGACGATTGCCCACCTGCGCCAGTTACACCTGCTATGAGGCTGCTGCACTTCACAGAGGATGGAATTCCTTCTCCAGGAGTCTTTTGTGGCTGTAAAGCCACAAAGCCATATTTGTGCCCCACAGCATAACCTAAATAAAGTTTTTTCAGTGCTGAACACTTTCATATTTAGCACACAGAATCTGTACGAGCTGAGTATCAGAAAACCCAGACACTTGATCAAATTTCATATGAGAAAGTACTCTGCCATTTCTTCAACTGGAAAAACTTTCAAATACTTCTGTCTTTAGATGACTAAGGTGCTTGTTTCTTGGTGAGGGGTGTTTTGGTGAGATTTTTTTCTGACTTGAGGAACAAGTAAATAAGTGTTAATGGACAGGGCTGCAATTCAGAGGGACCTAAACAGCCTGGAGGAATGGGCCAGCAGGAAGGTTTCAAAATTCAACAACAAATGCCAAGTCCTGCACCTGGGAAGAAGACCCCTTCATCTATAAGCTGGGGACTGTCTGGTTGGGGAACAGCTCTGCTGAAAAGGACCTGGGGATCTTGGCAGACAGCAAGCTGAACGTGAGCCATCAGTGTGCCCTGGCAGGAAAGGCGACTAATAGCATCTGGGGCTTCCTGGGAGAATAGCCAGTAAATCAAAGGAAGTGATTATTCCCCACTATTCAGCACTCAGACATGTGCGGCTAAAGAATGACAGATGACGCTTAGATTCTGTGTCTAGGTTTTGGTCCCCCAATACAAGACACACATAAACTGGGGTCAGTTCAGTGAAGGATCACCAAGATGCTCAGGGCGCTGGAGCACTTGTCCTGTGAGGAGGAGCTGAGGGACTGGTGCTTTATGAGTCTGGAGAAGTGGCTCTGGGGATAATTAGCATTGAGGTCATTGAGAAGACTAAACCACTAAGTGGTGCATGGTGAGAGAACAAGAGACAATACACAGAAACTGAAAAGAGATGTTCAAACTAGATGTAAAAAGAAATTTTTTCATCCTGAAGACAGCCAAACAATGGAACGGGCTGCTCAGAGATGTTGTGCAGTGTCTGTTCTTGGAGATTTTGAAGACCCAACTGAGCAACTTGTCCTGACCTTAAGCCTCAGACTGCTTTGAGCAGGAGACTGGACTAGTAATGTCGTGAAGTTCATTCCTACCTGAGTTACCCTAGGAAGTATATGAAGCACAGGAAGCATTAGGTCAGAATAATTATGGTAAACCCAGAAAATAGTCTCAGGGATGATGCCTGTAGTCTTAAATTAGGTGAAATTTCCAGTTCAATTGGGCTATCTTGCATGGTCTAGGCAATTGGAATCTACTGAAGGATCTAAATGGGAGTACTATATTTGAACTGAAATCAGAGAGAACTGTAGCTAACAATTTTACTAGAGCACTAGATGTAATACCCAAATCAGCTAA
>NW_010242143.1:0-1907 GCF_000690775.1 Eurypyga helias | reverse complement strand
AAAAAAAAAAAAAAAAGAAGACTAAGCTAATTTCTGCTCACACTTACACTGACTTGTTTGCTCTTCCACATTTTTGCATATGCAAAGACAAGTATGTTCACTGATATCTCATAACAGTAGCAACTAAAATGTAATAATTCAGTATGTAATCAAGAGAAAATGAGCTGCACATGGAACTGATATTACTCTTTTCTGCCTTACCTGTATGATTTATAAAATCTCTAAAAAGCAAACAAAAGTCTTAGCAGAAAGAAAAAAGGTATACTTTTTAATGTATTGCACCCCAGAACAAGATTTATCCTATTAGTTCTATGTATTACTTAATCAAGCAATTCAGAACTCTTGTTATGCTAGTAAGACATTTTAAAAAGCAAGTTAATCATGCTCAAGTGACTGGCAATACAGCAGCACTTTCCCCAGGCTTCATTTTGAATCTGATTTATTTAATCCAATAAGCATAGTAATACAGCAGGCAAGGTAGTCTTAAGTGAAGATGTGGAGGAGAAGAAACTGTACATATTCAGAAAACACAAAATTTAACTTTTTTTTTTTTGTGATTTGCAATTCACAAAATTATTTTAAATAGAAAGACATCAGTTTTATCCTCTAATTGCCTTTGCCAAGGTTGTCCGTTCTATACCTAGGCTTAGCCAACAAGAAGATGCTGATTTTTTTCCTGGTTATCTTTCCCGCTGCCAAAGATTTTAAATGAAAGGCACTCACTGTACACCTGGAAAATCTACATTTAAAATCTGTACACACTATGTATATTAACATACATTATTAGAATAACAAAGGTGAAATAAAAGCAAATCTGTTATTAATTGAACTAACTTGGTGTAAGAGTGAAGATTTTCCTTTGTTTCTTGTGCTGGGTTAAAAATCTCTATACCAATAATGAATATGGTTTAAAATTATCTGTTTGTGTATTCGCTTTCCTTTTACCTTCTGAATACTTCCTTTATTATATGTTTTCTCTCTTCCTCCTTTTACCTTTTAGTAGTTATCCAAGTTATCTCTATATTTGAATCATACATTTATTTTCTACTTATTTTTTAACTCCCTTCTTCCTTTCCCTTCTTTGGTACAGATTCGTCTCCCTTTTATTCCAATCCATGGCTTGATATATATTATTCTTAGGAGTGGATGCCGTGGAATCTTGAATATCTCATGAGAGAGAATGCCATAGAGCAGAAGCATGAAACATATTGAAAAGAGGAATGGAGAAAAATTCAGTATGGGAGAGTCACTGAGCTGAGAGGACAACACACGGGCAGTCATAGAATCATAGAATAATGGTATCTTTTAGGTTGGAAAAGACTTAAGATCACCAAGTCCAACTGTTAACGTCATGTTGCCAAGTCCAGCACTAAACCACATCCCTAAGCGCCTCATCCACACATCTCTTAAATACCTCCAGGGATGGTGACTCAAACACCCCCCTGGGCAGCCCATTCCAATGCCTGACAACCCTCTCCTGGTGCATCCTGAGGCCATTTCCTATTGTCCAATCGCTTGTCACTTTGCTAGAACCTCCTTTCATGTAATTGTAGAGATGGATAAGGCCTTCCCTCAGTCTCCTCACTGTTCTTACTGTCCTTAGATACCACGAAGCTAGGACTGATAGGTGGAACAGCTGTCTAGTGAAATAACAAAGAATGGCTGTTGTGATGGCCTTGTTCAAGACAACATAGAATCACAGAATCATAGAGTGGTTTGGGTTGGAAGGCACCTTAAAGACCATCTAGTTCCACCCCCCCTGCCATGGGCAGGGACACCTTCCACTAGACCAGGTTGCTCAAAGCCTCATCCAGCCTGGCCTTGAACACTTCCAGGGATGGGGCATCCACAGCTTCTCTGGGCAACCTCTTCCACCCTCTTGATGAAGAACTACTTCCTGATATCTA
>NW_010242142.1:0-12339 GCF_000690775.1 Eurypyga helias | reverse complement strand
TCTCCACTCAGACATCGATGTGTTAACAGGAGCCGTAGCTCTGTTACCCAGAGTTTTCATCAGGGTCAGTTTCTTGGATGGCTTCACCATGAGCTTGCCCAAACAGCTGGCTGGTGTGACAGGAGGACTGTCAGGATTAGTCAAGGAAAAGCTGTTTGGGGTGGGAGTTGCTGCAGTAGGGCCACTGCCTAGGCCTGAGGGGAGTGCTAAAGCAGCACCAGGGATGGGCATCTGCATTCAAGAAAACCTGGCTTCTGAGACTATTAATAGATGTTAAAATCTTACCTTGACTCAGCCAGAGTGCCAGTAACACTTCAGACTTTGATTGCATAATGACTTAACATTAGTGTTGGTTCATAATGCCTTAGTGTTAATTGTAGTCAATTAATAGTGTTCATTGAGTAATGACTTCACATGTGTGACAGGACAAGGGGTAACGGGTTTAAATTGAAAGCAGGGAGGTTTAGATTAGATATCAGGAAGAAATTCTTCCCGGAGAGGGTGGGGGAGGCACTGGGACAGGTTGCCCAGAGAAGCTGTGGATGCCCCATCCCTGGAAGTGTTCAAGGCCAGGCTGGATGAGGCTTGGAGCAACCTGGTCTAGTGGAAGGTGTCCCTGCCCATGGCAGGGGGTTGGGACTGGATGGTCTTTAAGGTCCCTTCCAACACAAACCGTTCTGTGATTAACTGTACATGTATTTCTCAGTTTTTCTTGCGCTCTGTCAGCTCTGTGTTGATAGCTGTAAAACTGTTCTTGTGATTTCAGAGCTGGGCACCCCTCAGGTCTGGGAGCAAGAGCACCAGCACAAATGCTTGTCCTGAACAAGTATTTTAGTGTTTCAGATCATTGCAGCAGGAGATTAGATGGGCTCTGTCATTGGTCAGAGTATTCCCTGAAAAGGCTCTGGTGTTCCTTTCCAGTAACATTTGCAGAGTCTTGTAGGAAGATGTGAGTTGATTGCATTTATCAAATGTGAGCAAGACTTTTCACTCTTTTGCCATTTTCCTTTCTCTCCTTAAACACTCGCAGTGTATTAATGCTGTGTGTGATTTGATGTTGTCTGGATGTTTTTAGCCGTCGCAGATGGGAGGCATACCAGTGATGACACAGCCAACTTTAATATACAGCCAGCCAGTCATGAGACCACCAAATCCTTTTGGCCCTGTACCGGGAGCGCAGGTACGTACATTCAAAATAATCAGGGCTAGAAACAAATGACAGCTGGGACAGTTTCTGTAAAAGTGCTTCAGTGTGTTGCACAGAGGTGTTGCATGAGCACAGTAGTTCCTGTAGGGATTGCTTCCTTGCTTCTCATATCCAGGTGGGGAGCATCAAGCTGTTCTTACAGAAGCAGAGGGTAGCATTTTAGGGCATTTTTTTTCTGGGAATGTGACCGAGATATCCCGTAGTGAAAGGAGCAGAGCAGCTACTGTCTGGGCTGTGTGCTGAGCCAGGCTTCTCCCCGGAGCTCGTGTTTGTTGCTCTACCTCGACGAGCAGCTCTGTGCAACTGTGCCGTTACGGCTTCTCCCTGCTTCTCTGACCTGGTTCACTCGAGTCTTAGATTATGAAGCCATCGGGTCTGGCAGTAGCTGGGAGTGCGTTTAAGTGAACTACACACTTACGTTACAGCCTTTGGCGGGGGACAAGCAGGTGTACGTGACCTTGTGAGTCTAGATGTGACGGATGGGTTTGCAGGGAAGGTGGCCCCAAACGCAGGGAAACCTCAGCCCAGCCCCTGTCTGTTGGCTCACCGAGCTGTGACCGTTGTATTCCCCAAAGGTCCCTATGCTCCTGCTTGTGCAGAAGAGGGTATGTACAGCGCAGCGAAGGTACTCTGGCTGCACACATCTATACGGCCTTTCCCCATGACGGGGGGTGTTAGTTACGTGGAGCGTTCCCCGAGCTGCTGCGTTTCTGCTTCCTGTGATAGGCTGTGTCCAGATCCGTTACCTAAGGAACTAGAGTGAGAGTGTGCTGCAGGCTCGCTCTGAACATTGAGAAGAGCTGACTTTATCCGTGCTGGAGTGACCTACCGTTGGTTGGCTGTTTTGTAGACCTCTGTCACTGGGAAGTGTCTGTCTGAACTTGCTGTTTAACCCAATAACCATCTGAAGGAAGTTTTTTTTTGCAGCAGGAAGGACACAAAAATAAAATAGGGGGCAGGGGGATGGACAAATGAATGCCGGCGTACCGTCTCCAGAAAATGCTGAGGTCACTGACTATTGGGCTTTAGAGGCAGAGCCCAGTTCAGCTGGGAGATTGGAGCCACAGCCCGGACAGGGTGTTTCTGTCTGAGTTCACGCTGTGCGTCGTGGCTCTCAGAAAATGCACAGCGAGGTCAAAACACAGCCCCGGTGTGTGACTCTTTAAAACCATGCATGTACAACCTCATTGTAACCATGTGTTGTGTGTGGTTTTGGGACTGGAGTGTGGAGAGAAAAGAATTCAGCAATAGGCTGGAAAGGAAGGAAGTCTCAAGCCTCTCTCCAGTGCCTGGATCTGATCCTTCAACAGGAGAGACCATGCCCTGTACTGCCGGCGGGCACTGTGGCCATTTTCTTCACTAACACTGATTTTTTTTTTTTGGAGATATATTTTTTTAAGGCTTTAGCTGAAAGGGACGCTGTTAGGTTTCTTCAGCTAGAAATTCAGTTTGCAGCTGACTACCTTGGGCTTCGGAGAGCTGCTTTGCACATTCACTGCCAATGCAGACAGGGGATTTGGTATCTTTCACATGGGTTTGACACTGTTTCAAGGGGGGAAAAATGTGTTTATGACACTTTTCAAATAGAGAACAAGTTCAAAAAATCTTTAAGGATAAGAGGTGTTTCCCTGCAATTATGAAAACATCAATTTTGGGTTATCCCTTGAAAATGTGTCTGCCTGCCTGAGTTACGAACAGGCTGGTGGGTCTGAGAGCTGAGTGAGCCTTTCTGCTTCATCTGACACGGCAGGGCTTGGTCTAGGGTGAGCGTCAGCCGGCTGTCACGGCGGGAGGAGGAGGCATTAGTCACAAGCGAGGCGTGTGGGCAGGGCGGTGTTTACTGTGCTTCTCTGACAGCGTGTTGGGCTCCCACGAGAATCGACGTGATGGAAATGGGCCCTTTGCTGTGCAACCAGGACGGGTCTTCCCTGGGACGCAGAGCCTGCATTGCTGCAGGTGTTGAGTTTTCGGAGGTCTGACGTGGGTAAAGCAATGTCAACGGAATGGCAGCCGCTCCCCTGCGCGCAGCAGAGACGGCGTTTGCGAGCCTGGAGCCGCGGAGGAGGGGGTTACAGCATTGTTGCGCTCCGTTTGCCACATGCTGAGGCGGCTCAGGGAGCGTGTGTGTCTGTTAAGGTGTAGTTTGTACTCCTGTTGTGTCAGAAATGGGAAAACAAGGAACTAGAAATGTGCATTCTGTGGGTAAGTGAATGACTCTTAAAGAATGAGGAGTGGTTGTCCGAAGGGCGCACAGTTCCAACCACCTGTGTCCCCCGCGGATCCCTCTGAACACAGTTATTGCGATACGCGCTTTGTCAGTGGCTTCAGCGCTGCCAAGCTGCAGATGGGTTAATCTTCCCATTTAAAGTTGTATCCCTCACCTCGGCTCTGCAGTAACGGAACCTGCAGGTACTTCAAAGCATAACGACAGGTACGAAGTTGTCACTGAAAAAATAGGCTGCCAGGTCGTGGCGTGTTGGGAACGCGTCCGGCAGCGTGTGCAGGGTGCCACGATAAGCATCCCAGTGCTGTCTGGTGTCTTTGTAACTAGGAACTGGTCTTCCTAACTTGATACTCTTAAGGGTTTGTCTGAATAAATACACTTTTCCTACCTCTCAATGTAGCTCTAAGTGGTGGCTGCCCCATCCCTGGAAGTGTTCAAGGCCAGGCTGGATGAGGCTTGGAGCAACCTGGTCTAGTGGAAGGTGTCCCTGCCCATGGCAGGGGGTTGGGCCTGGATGGTCTTCCAACCCAACCCATTCCATGGTTCTGTGGCTCTATTTTGCCTCTTTCAACTGTTCTGTTTACACTCATGTAACTTCATTTCTAACTGTATCTATCAAAAGCAAAAGTGGTTTGTTGGTTGGTTTTTTTTTTTTTGAGGGCAGCATAATTTTAAGCAATTGAGAACGAGACTAGAACAGTTCCTTGAAAATCTAGGTGCAGAAGGTACAGTTATTAAACAGCTGGTGCTCACCTTTTTCTTGGAAATCACTTAACCTCGCATTAAGGTCGGTATTTCCCCCTTAAGAAGGAAAGTACGTTTTCATCGTGGCAAAACAGCAGGCTTTTCTCACTGCGGGGTGTCACACCAGCTACGCGGGCCAGGGAGAGCGGTCAGAGTCGTGTGACTACGTTTGAGCTGGCCGGGGGAGTGTGTGTGTGCGAGGAAGGGACAGGCTGGATCGGTGCTTCAAACAAGGTTAAGGAGCAGCCAGAGTGACGGCAAATGGGACAGAGTGCGGCAAACGCGGAGTATTTCAGACAGCCGGATGGGAATGAGGAACAGGAATGCTGGACAGGGGGTTGGAACTAACTGATCTTTAAGGTCCCTTCCAACCCGAACCGTTCTGTGATTCTGTGAGCACGTAACGCGTGGTAAGAGCTGGGCATCCCGGTGCGTGACCACGGCGCTTGAGCGTTCACCCCACCACAGCCACGGTGTTGGCTAAGGCAAAGCGGTACGATGCTGACGGATCAGTGGGGTGGCTTGAAGTGCTGCATATTCCTGTCTGATTACCCCCAAAAGGACATAGCCACAGGGAGTGAAATAGTTGGGATTTGAAAGAGAACAAAGGCATTGCGCTGCCGACTGCCAGCATCTGCGTGAACTGGTACGCTGCCGCCTGCCGACGTCGCCGAACGGGACAGAGCTAGTAGGAGCGATCGCCTGGGGAATAAGGAGGAATTGGTAAACGTGCAAATTTTTAAAGTGGTTTTGGGGGCCGTGTGCTTTTGGTTTTGTTGTTTTGGTTGGTGGTGGGGTGTTTTTTTGAGCCTGGAAGAACAGGGTGTGGAAAATCCTAGAACCATAGAATGGTTTGGGTTGGAAGGGACCTTAAGGACCATCCAGTTCCAACTAGTTTAGGACAGGCTTATGCCAGAAAGTAGACTTTACAGGTGTTCCTTTTGGCACATTAATCCTAAAACACGTGCTAAAACAGCTTGACAGACCTGTTTGATGAGAAACCCGTGTCTGGCTCGTGGTGGGAATCAGCACAGCACTCGCCTGTGGGTGGGATCTTCTGTCTCAGTGTGACTCCGGGGAGTTTTTTGTCTGTCCTAGGAGCAGCGAGCGATGACGGGCTGAGGTCGGAGGTGAGACTGAGCTTTGGGCCTGACGCAGCACAGTGCGTTGCATTTCAGGTCCCGTGAGCGCTGGGCAGGAGGAGATTGAATCTGTGGTTTATTGGTGCTGTCGGAACCAATGGCCAGTGCTGCTGCTGTTCTAAATCCTTCTCCGTAGGAACTGCTGCGGTGGGTTGTGGTTTGGGGGTACACTTCTGAGTGGTATTCCGGATAGATGCAGTGTAGGAAAACGTACGGAGCTGTACTTTCCATGGGGTTTTTAGGCCACCTTTTTAATAATTAGAGAAATCTCATAAAAATAGGTATTTACTGTAAGGTACTGTCTCTTGTCTGAATTTGCTGTGGCATCTGGGGAGTAGCAGGGCGCAGTCTTTTCCCAGTATTTAACCTGAACACTTCCTGAAACTCCACCTGCGTGTTGGGTTACGTGCTGGTATTGCCCACGCGACGGGGCACGAAGCCTACCAGTCTCCCACCCTGCTTTCAGACTGGGGCGGTGCTTTGGACTCGACACCCGTTGGAGACTGGCCAACTCCGTTGGACAGGACGCATCAGGTCTGGTGTCCAGCTGCCTGACCCTGACGAGGAAGAAGGTCTCTTGCAGTCAGGCCGCAGCAGGCAGGCTCCGTTGGCCTCCGTCGTTAGTCTGCCTCAAATCCTGGGGAGCGGTGGGGCGTGAGCGCCACAGCTTGCCCAAGGGAAGAACCAGGTTTAAAAGGGGAACTTCTGACATCCTGAAACGGCTTCTTAAGCGTTTCCCATTCTGTCTCATGACTCTCCATGTCTGTTTATGGGGACTGGATCTGAGTGCCCTGCTGGGAGCAGGGTTTTGGGTGGGAGGTGAAGAGTCAAATCCAGACAGTGTTGGCCCGTAAAGAGCCCTCCTCCCTGTGCGGTTTCTGAGATAGACAGTGGGAAAAACTTAAGCTTGCAGTGGCACTGTTTGCACTCTGGGCTCTTCTGCGAGCAGTTCCCACAGGCTTGCTCCCTGTCATGCGTAGGCTGGGCGGCATTCTGTGATTCCCAGGGAAATTCATCTTCACAGAATCATAGAACGGTTTGGGTTGGAAGGGACCTTAAAGATCATCTAGTTCCAACCCCCCTGCCATGGGCAGGGACACCTTCCCCTAGACCAGGTTGCTCCAAGCCTCATCCAGCCTGGCCTTGAACACTTGCAGGGAGGGGGCATCCACAGCTTCTCTGGGCAACCTATGCCAGTGCCTCACCACCCTCTCCAGGAAGAATTTCTTCCTGATGTCCAATCTAAACCTCCCCACTTTCAATTTAAACCTGTTACCCCTTGTCCTGTCACTACAGGCCCTTGTACAAAGTCCCCCCCAGCTTCCTTGTAGCCCCTTCAGGCACTGGAAGGCTGCAATAAGGTCTCCCTGGAGCCTTCTCTTCTCCAGGCTGAACAAGCCCAACTCTCTCAGCCTTTCATCATAGCAGAGGTGCTCCAGCCCTCTGAGCATCTTCGTGGCCTCCTCTGGACTTGCTCCAACTGGTCTATATCCTTCTGATGTTGAGGGCTCCACAGCTGGACGCAGCACTCCAGGTGGGGTCTCACCAGAGCAGAGGGGACCATCTTCAGGTGATGTTTTCCACAACAGGCACGAAGTGACGGTGTGCGCTGGCGGGTAGGGACTCGGTGAGGAGTAAACTGTTAGAAGTGATGGCATCTGAAGTGGAGAGAGTCAACTGTTATATTGGTAATTGCAAAAACATGCAAATTCTACGAGGGGGGAGGGCAAATAGAATTTAATAAAGCACTGTTGGTAGCGGGAAAGCACAAACAAGGAAGGAAAAGTGCTAAAAAAAGTATATCCCCAAACAGCAGATACTCCTGCAATTGCAGCCAGCAGTCCCTTCCAGCAGCAGGAGCTGATCACCAACATCGCCTACTTCTGAATTCAGTGCTTTACCCGCTGGATTTGTAGCGGGATGCTTGAAGTCGATGGCGATGGGTGTGGTTTTTGTTAGGATGTAGGCTGCGGGTGTCAGTCTTGGGTTCTTGCCTGAACCACAGCAGCGGACAAACTCTCTGTTTTTGTCCCTTCCCCCAGAAGATTTCCTGTGTTCTCCTGGGCCCCAAATGGAGGATTATCCGCTGTCTGCTCTCCAGCCTCTTTATCCACCTCCTCCTTTGAGAGGAGAAGATGCTGAGAGCTGTTTCTTCTGGAGAAAGCACCTGGAAAGCCGCTGTACTCTGGCCAACCCCCCGGCCTCCTCTCTCCCTGCCAGTACGTAGTTTTGCTGGTGAGGTGGGGAGTGCTGACCTTGCCCTGAGGAGCTGTGGATGCCCCATCCCTGGGAGTGTCCAAGGCCAGGCTGGATGAGGCTTGGAGCAACCTGGTCTAGTGGAAGGTGTCCCTGCCCATGGCAGGGGGGTTGGAACTAGATGGGCTTTAAGGTCCTTTCCAACCCAGACCAGTCTGTGATTTCCAGGAGAGTCAGCCTGAATGTTCTGTGTCATCTTTGGAAGAAAACTAGTGTGAAAGTGTGAGGTTATTGGCTTATTTGGCAAATGCCAATTGAAGTTTCCTTTCTGAAGGGTCATGTCCAGCTTGTTTCTGCATTACACCAACCATCGATGAGGCTTTCTGTTTCCATGTGACCAAACACCTTGTTTTAATAGTTGATTTCTGCCGAGTTTGCCTCTTAACCTCCCCTTGTCCTTTCATTCAGCTTTCATATTCTGCCATTCTGAGACCTTTTTTCTTTTTTCTTTCCCTTTCTCTGTCGTCTTTCCTACTAGCTGTCTGCAGCATCCAGCCCTTCCAGTCAGAGTCCTCACAGAGCCTCAGGAAAGGATCCCTTTGCAGAGCTCTCTCTCCAGGATTTCTTGTAGAACAACTTAGGTATTGTCCGTATTTCTGGGGAGACGCTGGTTTGGCGATAGAGAAGAAAATTCAAGCTGTGATTCGAGTTTTGTTAACGTGACTAGAACTGTTTCTGAAGAAAACAGAAACCAGTCACGTTGAGGTGGAAGCACTGTGGAAGCGATTCGGAAACTCTGTCAGGGAACACCTGACTGCTGCCGGCATCCGGTCGTGCGCTTGGCTGGAGGGTTCCCTTCGCGTAGGAGGTGCTTGGTTTCACTGGAGTTCTTTTGCCAATCCAGGGCCCGAGGAAATGAAACCGTAAAATGAGTGAAAACCTGAAACAGTTCCGGCATAGGTAGGGTAAAGAGAGGGTAGGCTGTACAGCAGGCGGCTTTCTGCTTTTCTCTGGGCACTCTCGCTGGTTCGGTGTGAAAAGGGACCCCCGAGTTCTCTTCGTGATGACGCTGCTCTGGGTCACGCTGCCGCTGGGGACAGCGTTGCTTGGATGAGTAGGGTCGGGTGTTCGTTGTACGACAAACCGGCTTCACGCAACGCGACAGTCCAAGGCTGGTGCAGCTGGAAAAACATCATGGTGGTTTTTGTTTGGTGGTTTTTTTGGGCCCTGATTGTGTAAAATCTGTTGTTTCTGTTTGAAACTTCGGCTCGTGGGTAGCTTGGGCATTTGAAGGATGGAGATGTGCGAAGGAAACGGGGGTTTATGGTGAGGTCCTGCTTCTGGTGGATGCTGACACGAGGGTTTTTAATCTTTGCAGATTCAGTTTATGTAACGGCGTGAGACAGAAGAGGACGGAGCGTTTCCAAACAGGTGTGTCACCAGTAAACCCCCACTTCCAGGAAAAAGTGAACGTCAGTCTCTCAAACTCTCCTCTCCCATGAGATGATGCAGTGAAATGACGAAGCCCGACCAAGGAACCCGGGACAGCTCTGTAAGAAAACACCGACGTCCAACACGAAGCCGAGAATTGAGCGAAGACCAAGATGTATTTGGTTTTTTTTCTGTTCTGGTGACTGACATGTCAGGACTTCCAGCCTCTAACAACACCTGTGATCAGCAGCGCACCAAGAGAAGCCTTTGCTCTGGGAATGGAGCTTGGGGGGGCTGTCTGGAGTGGAGATGTGTCCTTTACCGTAACTCAAAACACGACTTTGGGCGGGGGAGGGTGGAATCCTAACTCTTAATTCTGCAGTACCTTTTCTTCAGTCCTCACAAACGTAGGCACAGCAGTAATGGAAATTAACTTTTTTTAAAAAAACAATATATTCAGTTTGCAGTAGACATTCCTTATGTATTATTGTTTGTATTTATTTATGATTATCAATTTAACATTAATATTGTATCGAAAAAAACCCCACCTCCTTATGAAAATGAGTCTGGATGTATACAGTATGTCTGATTTTTATCCACAAAGAATGAATTTGATTCGGAATGCGTCTCGGCCGACACCGGGGGGCGCTAGCAACACTAAAGGTCTGAGTGTGGTGAATTCTCGGTGTATGTGGGAATTGGGGACGAGCCGCACGACGCATTAATCCTCATAGTCAATTCTGTGCCTAGGATTTGGCAGGGGAACCGTTAACTGACCAGGAGAAGCACTACCTTTGGAATTCAGCATTAGTGCGTTGGGAAGGAACTGTATCGCTTTGTGCTTGGCATGTCATTATTTTTACCTTTGCCATTATAAGGCCTTTCCAAAAATGAATGTGAGGAATTGCTTTCACTTTTAGACTTTCCTTCTTTGTTTAAAAAACACAAACCAACCGGTCAAGGTGGTGTGTGGTGGGGGAGAGAAGCCTTTTCGTTTGGCCAGTGCCATGTGTGTGATCACGTACCTTTTGAAAAGGGAGTAGAAAAGGGGGGGAGTAGCTTCCTTCCGGTCTCTGGTGGGTGTTCAGCTAACGAGGCGTCGAAGGAGCGCTGTTGATCGGTGCTCTCTGTACAGACATGGTAACTCTGGGGCGGAGCGGGGCCTTCGGGAGGATAGTTGGTGATGTGAAAGCAGTTCCGTACATGAAGTAAGCGTACTCGCTGCATTGTCTCTGCAGATTCTATTTTTGGTTAAAATATTAAATTGTATGTTAGCAAAAATGGGTGGATTTTCAAATAAAAATGCAGCTTCCACAGAACTTTTGTTACGGTATGAAAGTCTGAGGTGCTTCTTTTCTTCTGCTGCACAAAATGTGCACTGGGAAGGGCTTTGTTTCCTTCATAAAGAACCAAACAGATTTCATAGAATCACAGAACGGTTTGGGTTGGAAGGGACCTTAAAGACCATCTGGTTCCACCCCCCCTGCCATGGAGTTCCAACCCCCCTGCCATGGGCAGGGACACCTTGCACTAGACCAGGCTGCTCAAAGCCACATCCAGCCTGGCCCTGAAGACATTCAGGGATGGGGCATCCACAGCTTCTCTGGGCAACCTGTTCCAGTGCCTCACCACCCTCTCCAGGAAGAATTTCTTCCTGATATCTAATCTAAACCTCCCCGCTTTCAATTTAACCCCGTTACCCCTTGTTCTGTCACTACAGGCCCTTGTAACAAGTCCCCCCCAGCTGCCTTGTAGCCCCTTCAGGTACTGGAAGGGGCTATAAGGTCTCCCTGGAGCCTCCTCTTCTCCAGGCTGAACACGCCCAACTCTCTCAGCCTGTCCCCATAGCAGAGGGGCTCCAGCCCTCTGAGCATCTTCGTAGGCCTCCTCTGGACTCGCTCCAACTGCTCTATATCCATGTCAATCCCAGTTTTCCGTGGCTTAGTGAAGATGTTCTGTGGGTCACATATGGGAACAGTTGCTGGCACCTTGGTTACCGTGTCATGTCCTGAAACAACAGTGTTTGTGGGCTCTGCAGAACGTGAGCTCTGAGCATCGTGTTGCAGAGAAACGTCCTTCCTTCTGTGCACTCAAAATCCAAGGGAAAGTTTTTCAGAGGAACATCCAGCTGCAAAACGACTGGCTTCAGATGCTAACGCTGTTAGAGTCTCTGCTCCCCTTGTCGCTGTAGCGTAACTTGTCAGCCCGTCAGCTTCTGCCTTGACCTTGTTCTGACAAACTCCTTTCAGCCCACAGAAGCAAAGCGTTCGAGAACCGCTCCCTCCGAAAGCTGCCGAACAAGAATGGGTGCTGCAGAACGAGCCTCCTGCCTTCGTTCCCCAAAACGCGCAGGTCTGAA
This sequence comes from Eurypyga helias, assembly GCF_000690775.1. Lineage (NCBI taxonomy): Eukaryota > Metazoa > Chordata > Aves > Eurypygiformes > Eurypygidae > Eurypyga > Eurypyga helias. Next base: position 1,036 of record NW_010242142.1, on the reverse strand, counting down.
CCTGTGGGAGGATTATCCGGTTACATAACCCCGCTGCACCACTCCGTTACCCGCAGCGCAGGCTGGGAGAGATCACACTGGCGCCGCCGGGCTGTGAGGCGGTATGATGCTGTTGCTTGATTCCTGGGGGAAACTGCTCCAAGAGGGTTCCGACCCGGAGTGTGCCGAGGGAAGCAGCACCTGGATCACCCGTGTGGAATCAGGCCTGCAGCACCCACCCCCCTCGACCCGTTGTGCAAAAACAATACAAGAGGCGGTGTTTCACGGTGCCGGGGGTTTGAGTGGGGCTGCTGCGAGGGCTGTCCTAAGCAGAGTAGTGAACCCCGGCTCCCATTGTTTAAGGAGTGGGAAGCATTGGCCGTGCTCCATGAATGTGGACTCAGCCCTCTGTTCTTGTTGCTCATTTCTGAGCGATGTTGCCAGTAACGATTTTATCAAACCCAGATGCCTCGTTTGCTGGAGACCTAGCTTTCTCCATACCAAAGCCTCACGCCGGCTGTAATGCCGATCCTACAGAAATCGAGGGGATTTGGGACACTTCACCAAATGTGTTTTGCTCCAGGCTGTTGCTCCTGGCTTGCACAGGCCGCCTGTGGCTCGTACCCCAGTTACCATGTTTCAGATGTCTCTTTAACTCCCTCTCACCCACACGGGTGTTGATGGGAAACGGCGAAGCAGCGACTTGGAGAGGGAACACGTCTTTTTCCGTTGTGTGCGGTCCTGCCGCACCGCCTGCCCGCGGGGGGGAGTTACGGGGAAGGAAAGGGCAGCCTAGGGGTGAGCCCTACATTCCCATCCCTAAGAAATGTAAGTGCCCCATGGGCAGCGCTGGGAAGGAGAGGCCTTTCTTTCACCGAAAAGCTGTGCAGCATAACCCGTACCTTAGTCCTTCCACTAAACAGAAAGCTGAACTCATCACTGGGCACAACTAACCTCTTCCCTGTAAGACATTTCATGGAGCTCACCTTGCAGAAAGCTGGTGTAGCCCAGGGGAGGATTTTGTTGTGCTGAACACACAGAATCACAGAACGGTTTG
>NW_010242141.1:0-26159 GCF_000690775.1 Eurypyga helias | reverse complement strand
AACCCTCGGCCTCCCGCCGCCGCGGCGTCGGGCTCTTGCATCCCCCGCCTCCCGCCCCGAAACATCCGCGTTTGCCACCCTCCACCCAGAAGAAACAAAGCGGGATCTGGCCTCTTCACAGAAAAAAAAATCGGGATCTGACAGCATCCTCCCAAACGAAGACTCCAGCATAGCCCCACAGCAGGCTCCGGCATCATGCTCTAGGCATCAAGGCCTGGCATCTTCCCTCTGGCCTCCAGTGCCCCCTTCCCGCCCCCAAACCCGGCTCTGCTTTCCCGCCGGAATCGCGCATGCACGTGCTCCGTTTGCCAAGGCCCCACAGAAGGGCTGGGTGACAAACTGCTGCAATGGCCATCCCCGTGGCCCTGACATGGTCCCCGAGTCCATACCCCATCTCCGCATGCCCAGGTAGCCACCAGACCTGCTCAGCCTCCCCGCAAATCCCTTGTGCAAAGCCGTTGCTTTCGTCCACGCTTCCCCAAGGCCCTGCCTGCCCTCTTGGAATCCCAAATCCCGTTTACTTCATGCACAGGAACTCCACCGGGCTGTGGTCTCCAAGCTGCACAGGGAGCGAGCGCCCAGCACAGGGAGCCCAACTCCAGATGTGCTGACCCAAATCAGCTCTTCAACACGCCCTGCTGCTTATGGTCAGTGTTACCATTCCCCCCCAGGCACTATTCCCTAAGGAATATTTCCTCCTGGCACACCTTCACAAGAGTAGGCAGCAGTAGGCCTTCAGGAGTAGGCACCAGGGTTGCAGAAGCCTGTGGTAAGGCAGAGATACCCGCCCCACACAATTATCCTCCATGGAAAAACATCATTGTGCTGCAATGGGAAAACCCACAACCAAACCAAGCCCAGGACTATCAACTGTTACTGCAGTGAATTTTCCATCCCACAACAACCCAGCAAGTCATGGATGATCTGCAAACTGCACGCTTTTGCACGTTCATCATAAGTGAATAAAGCCTTAGGACAAGGCTTTCTGTAAATAAACTCACAAGCTCAGACAGGCCGCTGCTTTCAACACAGTACTTTGCCACCGTGCCATTATCAGGGAAGCAGCACAAAGTTTTATGGACCACAGAAATCATGCGGGGCTGCATTTCAGTTCCCTCTAGTGAAAGGCAGCAGTTGGAAAACCAATCCTACCATGCTGCATTGTTGACATGCTTTTCCTGAAATTCATACTTAAATGAGACTATCAACATGACCTTTCAGAGTGCATTTCCCAAGTCATGGCTTTTTTGTTCTCTCCTTATGCCTCAGGAGAATCCCAGCAACAATTGATGGATGAAAGGAGCATTGAGACTAAAACTGCTGGTGCTTACTCTCCAAATCTTTCCATGTATGTGAAAAGAAGAGCCATCGTGGAACAGCCCTACATTTTTATGAACAGTATGTCTCCTGTGACCCATATTCTCTCCAACACATGGCTAAAAGAGAAGCCATCTCTGCAAGGCAGGCGGAAAGCTAAAGCTGGGTTAAATAATGGAAAAACAGATCTGCAAGTATGTCAGTGAATAAATTACTCAATTCAGCGAGGGGCCATTCTATTCATTATTTGTGAACACTTGTAAGATCATTAGTGTTCTTTAATAGGGGAGCCAATTACAAATGTGCCTGGCACTAATGTACAAAGTGCATTATTATAGATCCAGCGACACAGTCCAAAAGCAGGAAATATCCCCCTCCACAAAAAGACAAACAACAAACAGAGGAAGCAATTTTCAATTAACAAATTCAAGATTACTAATAGTCTGTGAGCCCTAAAGAAGAATCCAAATTCATCTCATTTTTTTCTTTCCCTAATTAGTCGGTCATTTGTGGTATCACACTACAGCACAGCTTTGGGTATCGTGTATCTCTGAGACCATCAAAAACCAGGAGTGGGCCAAGGGAGGAGATAGGATTTCATCTTCCCAAGCCACGGGTGGGCTGAGGAAAGACACAGTGTGGTTGTAGTGGCTGTTGGCGCTTGATGCTTCACTTGAGAGGGAGGTGAAACCTCAAAGACAAGCAAGGCCTTGTGCACCGAGTGGCACCAAGAATGGTCTCCTTATATAAACGGAGGTGGAAAAGGCCTGAAATTGTGGATGAAGACTCAGTCTAACCTTGCTTCATCCCTCACTCCACCTCGGGCCCTTAGGGTACCTAACACCTTCACGACAGGTAGTAAGTATTTCATGGGTTGGCACTGCGAGTTGTAGTTGAGCGCTGTGAAGCAGCATGGCTGCTTGGAGAGGTCTCTGCCTTGAAGGGGCAGGAAAGCAGGTCTGGGCTCCCTCCATCAAATTCTCAGACCCCAAGCACACAGCTTCCCTCTTCCCCCAGCACTCCAGCCCACCAGCTCCCAGGAGCTCTCCCTTGAGTGGATTTGCACTGTGCCTGATGTCCCACAATCCTGAGAAGATCAGCAGCCACTTGGGAACAACTGGAATACATACACCGACAAGCTGTGATGTTTTCCATGGAGTCTGCAGCGGGTGATTTTGAAGATTAAGTCTGTTGTGTTGCTGCTTCTGCTGGGTGTGTGGAAGAAAAGACAGCCACTAACCCTGTGCCAACTAATGAGGTATACAAAGCAGCACTGGGAAGGTGCTTTTATCTGATCCAAGGACATTATGTCTCCACAAACAAACAGAATTACTGAGTCAGTTCTTTGCTTTCAACACTACTGATGCCTTTCATGAATACTGTGGCAGACAGATTTCATCTTACCTTCAGGGTCTAAGCTATCAAGCTACGTTAAGATACAGAAAGTCCATACTGTGTCCCTTGGCAATTTTTGAGATGTAGTAAAAAATGGCTGGTGTGAAATTCGTAGAATGAATCCAGGGATGTATTTATGCCTGAAACAATGAACCAGGGCCCTTTTTCCATGCCCACACAGCTGATGGTTTGAGTGAACTCTGCTACCCATAGCCTGGGTTTTGCCACTGACATCTTCTGGAGCTATTTTCCAAACCTACAGCAGATGGCTTTATCTCCCCTTGTACAGGAAGCTACACCATCTGAGCAAAAACAACCTGTCAAGAGCAAAGCCATCCACAGCTCAGTCTTTGTGCACCCTGTGCCCACCCATGTCCCTCCTCTGCTTCAGCTACCTCTTGCCACCTTATCCTCTTCTCTGATCAGCAAACAGCTCCCAGAACCTGTGTTTATTGATAAGACATGTATCTTCTCTGCTTGGCTGACAGGGAATCTTTCCAACATGTGCCAAAAGATTTTTGGCTTTGAAACCTGGAGCCCTGACCCAAGAGAAAGGTTGGTATATCACTGGAAGGTGATGCTTCTCCACTGCTAAGAGTTTGAGCCCACAGGGGAAAATACTGCAAGAAAAAAATCTTGTGCCTAAATAGAGAAATCTCCAGATTTCCAAAGGAGAAAGATGAGCGTGACAAGGGAATGCATGCTTCTGGCTAGAGCATAAGCCAGTGCTCAGCAAAGGCTTAATCATTTGGGATGGGGAGATTTAGGGTGGTGAAGGCAGTGTTTAAATGAGTGCATGGTAAAGTACACTGAAGGCAGCTTGCTTATCACCGCTGTTATTTGAGCCAGGAGAAAATGGGCTTTGGTGAGAGACAGGAATCAGCAGAGGGCTGGAGCACCTCTCCTGTGATGAAAAGCTGAGAGAGTTGGGCTTGTGCAGCCTGGAGAAGAGGAGGCTCCGGGGAGACTTTATTGCAGCCTTCCAGTACCTGTAAGGGCTACAAGGAAGCTGGGGGGGCTTTTTACAAGGGCCTGTAGTGACAGGACACGGGGTAACGGGATTAAATTGAAAGTGGGGAGGTTTAGATTAGATATCAGGAAGAAATTCTTCATGGAGAGGGTGGGGAGGCACTGGGACAGGTTGCCCAGGGAAGCTGGGGATGCCCCATCCCTGGGAGCGTCCAAGGCCAGGCTGGATGAGGCTTGGAGCAACCTGGTCTAGTGGAAGGTGTCCCTGCCCATGGCAGGGGGGTTGGAACTAGATGGTCTTTAAGGTCCCTTCCAACCCAAACCATTCCATGATTCTATGAATAAGTTTAATTAGATTGAAGATCCGTGCCCTGTTTATAGGATTGAAAAAAGAACTAAAAGCACATTATAAATCTGTAGTTGCTAAGGTCACGGGGTTAAGTCCAAGTGCAGTAGTGTTACCTCAGATCTGAAAATCTCCTCCCTGGAGCTACCATGACTTGGGCTGAGCCTCCTGCTGTGGGCAGCACAGGGTCCACAGCTTCCTGCTGCCACTCCAGCCCTCAGGGATGTGGCAAGCAAGAGCAGCAATGAAGATGCTGGTGCGGAAGGACCACCTCGAGAGCAAGAAGGTTTCAAATGGGGCACTGGGCTAAGAGCAAAAGCCTTTCTTGGCACTTTTAGTGTCACCACTGACCTTTTTTAACCAGACAAATGAAGATACACCAGATGGTTGTCCAGTTTCAATCAAATCTGACAGCCTGAAAGGCTAATTACATTTGTGTCAATTTTCATGAAAACAAGAAAGCTAGAGAGAGGCAGACGCTCCCTGATGCCTTCTCCTTTTTCCTCCAAAGGAGATCCTGAAGTGTGATCTCATCTTTTCCAGATGCCAGAGAAGGTGTCCACAAGAACACCATCCCTCCCAGCCCATAAAACACTTCAGGGTTTGCACTGATAAAAAGCCAGGCTTCCTTCCTCCTGGTGCTGACAGAGCTACTTATTTTATATTACATATTTACTAGACGCAAAATTTCTGTGTCACCATCCATCTTTCTGTCCTGTTCTTAGACAGCACTTACCTCACCAGAGGCTGCTCCAGCAAAATGCAGAACAAATCATGCCATATGAGGTTGGCTTGAGCTGCAGCTGGAAGCATCTGGGTCTGAACAGAAACCTCCAGCTTGCACTGAATTAACCCAGAAGGGAGACACACACATTCCATTCTCAACTAGAAATTTTATGTTTCTGTTTTCTAAAAGTGATTGTTTGAGGTCTAAATATTCATTTGTGCTCTATAGGCCTAACTGTAAAGAAAAAGTTACTGGAAGGAACAGCTACTTGACTAGACACATGGAAGGAGAAGCAACAGGGAAATGCAAAGTTAGGGTGAATTCTATTGCACTAAACCAGGTTATGCTCAGAGCATCCACAAATCTGAAAACAAGCCCCTTGGTCACATAGGGACTGGTGCCCATCACATTTTCCCTAGCACCTTGCAGTCACCCTGCTCAGCCCCTTCCCCTGGCAAATTCCCCACCAGCCAGGTCTCCTTCCACATCTCTATGCGCTTCCTTCATCAGCCTCCATCTCTCTCTCTCGCCCTAGCCTCCTTTGAGACCACGCACAATTCCCTTTCTTCATTTATATTGTTACCTTGAAGGTATTTTTAGCCTGTGACCATGTTGCCCCTGAGCCTTCCTTTTCCCAGACACTGTAAATTTAGCTCTCTTAGTCATTCCTCACATCTCCCAGCACTCACATTCTTCCTCCTGACCTCCTTCATTCTCTGCCTCCTCTTGCACCCACAAGGGCCAAAGCCACACAACTCAAATCGCTGTCACCTCTGTGCTCCTAGACCTCATTCCCCAAGACAAGGATGCTCCAGGACCTCCTCCCCCTGACCCTAGGGCCACCACAAGCTCCTTGGTGGTGACCCCTCAGAGACGTGGGCTGATTAAGACGACTGTCCATCAGCAGCCCCTTCCAGTTTCTCCAAACCAGTGCTTTGCTCTTTTCAACATACAGCTTTACAGAAATACACCTAACCTGGTTTTACATTGGCGCTCCTCCAGCTTTGCCAGGTTTCAGGATCCAGCTCAGGACTGACGTTGCTCCCAGTAAAGCATCTCCCAAGACCATAACTGCATCCTTGATGGGGCTCAGTCCCACAAAGCCCATTAGGTGCTTTGTTCCCATTCAAGCACCTGCCTCCCACCAACTTCAAAGCTGAATTGAAACCTACATGAATATTTTGGGACTGGAGGTTGTCATCAGAAAGAAAAACCCCGTACTGAAATAGCTAACAACTCTGACACATCTATCTTCTCCGAGAAAAGCAGTGCAGGAGCACAGAGTGCCATGCTTCATTCTGCTGTAGGGGGAATGTGGGGAAGCCAACTAAAATAAATAGGCTCCAACTGGTCCCAGGTGTCCCGGGTTAGGAGGGGAGGGGTGGTCCAGGGCTGGGCTCCACCCCCCCATCAGGATGCTGCTGTGAGGAGAAAGGGGATGTTGGGAAGGTGGTGGGACCTGATGGTGCAGGAGGTGGAAGAGGTTCCTGCTCTGTTGGGGTGCAGCAGCACTTGGGGGTCTTCAGAGGGGATGAGCCCATCCTGCCCTGGAGTGGGTTTTTTTCCCTGGGTTTTGGTATTTTTTTCTTGCTGAAATGTCAAAATCTCCAGGTCTGGCAAGCAAGACAACCAAACCCAATCACTAAAATACTGAAAAGCTTTAAGGCTAGCTATTTTATGGTTTTGTTATTGTGAGAAAGATCCAAAGACCCTTCCAAATGTAAAAATCCACTTCCCATTTTTTTCGTATAACTCTTTTCTTTTAAAAAATGCAAAACAGGAAAGATCAGGTTCTGCTTTTAACTAAAAGGATTGCTTTTGATCCACGTTTCAGGTTAAAGAACGCAAACATTCTGTTGGGAAACTGCCAGGCAGACCTGGCTGTCTCTGCTCCTGCCTCTGTCACAGCACGCAGTGAGTCATATGCACTGAAACGCTCCTGAAGTAGCTAAATTCATAGTTTCTCTGTACCGTGAGCTTTTGCTGCAGGTTTGCTTTAGTCTTTCAGCCTGGACACCTGGGAAATCAAGAGAACATGAAAGGACAAGGGTTTATGATTTATTTATCTTTACCCTGAGTTCCTAAGGAAAACTGGTGTATGAGCATCTGCCTCTTCCCTCTGATAGTAACAGCAGAGCTTATGGGCAATTTTCATCTTGGCTCATTAAAGGTGGAGGGTACACTTCAGATGGCTACAAGTGAAAAAGTGTGATCAGATAGGACAGAAACCCTGAAATCTCCCCACAGAAGGGGATGGTGATGCATACACACAACTGTATTGGACATCACAGAACCCTCCCATGACTTTTCAAAACACAGATCCATGGGAAACTGGATCCCCTTGCTTCTGCTGCTCATGAAATGGCTTCTTTGTGGGCTTCTTTTGGATCTCATGTGGGGACCACTGGAGAGGCAGCCAGCTTCTGCTAGACACCCTGGTGCCCAGGAATTCAATACAGCAGGCAGGAGAGAGCCCAAGGGGCAGTTTCCCTCAGGCAAAGCCAATGCTCTGTCTGCAGGATGACATTTCCTCACATCCAGCCTTATTTTCATGCAGCCCCTGTTCGTTCTTTCAACTTGGTCTTGTTCACACTGGTCCAAAGGATGTTCCTGTCCTCTGGGCATCCGGATGCTCTGGCTGTGCCTGCAAAACATCTCATTCAGCATCTCTGTGTACACTCCCATGTGCACAGACAGCAAACAGAGCAGGGGAAGGCGGTTTTAAAAATGAGCTGTGTTTGCAGCCCGACAGCGAGCTGTCGGCTGGCAATGGCTCAGCTGCTCAGGCCACCCTGCAAGAGGGACTTTATCTCCACCTGAAGGTGTGGTCAGCTTCAGCCACCCCTCCCTGTCCCACCTCTCCTGCACATTTCCTGTGGTCCTCATGGAGATCTGTGGCTGGAGATGTCCTGGGACACCAAAGCATATTGACCTGCTGCTGCACGCTTCCCTCCCAGCAATTGCTCTAATGGGAACTGCTCAGAGCATCCAAGATGCCCACACAGATCCATTAATCACAGCTGCCTCCCGCCTGGCACGGGCTGCCCTCGCTCATCACCGCTGTCCTTCGGGTCAGTGCCGGGAGACAAGGCACACTGTGTCCTTGGAGCTGGCACACATTGGAGAGGATCTTCCCATCACTCTGATGCATGAGCAGTGGCAGGGGTGAGCAGAGGCAACAAACGCCCCTGCACTCCCACTCCACACCAAAACACAAGCTCAGAAATCTGCAGCCTTCACTAAGCAACTGCTGTCACCCCCATCAGCGCCCCACAGAGATGATATTTGGGGAACATCCTCCTCTTTGTCCACTTCTTGCAGTCCCATCCCGAAGGCTGGCTGCTCCCAGAGTCATCACCCTAAGTGCTTGGCGGGCAGGCGCTCGCTGCGGCTGGTCGGGATTGCAAAAAGCATTTAGCAGATAGAAGGTATGAAAATAGTGCCAGACAAGGGGTGATTAGAAATCATTTAGACTAGGCAAAAACAGGCCATCCTAAATTTGCAGGCAGCCTGACACATGGTAGGAGTGGTTTTGAATGGAGCTGAAATGAATTATTTGAAGATGCTGCAGGATCTCTATGTGAAACATCGGAGCTGTGGCTGAATGATATCCGAGCGCTCAGAGGCAGGCGGGCAGGAGGATGGGTCTGGCCGGGATCTCGGCCCTGGGCTGTGTTACAGCTCAGGTTTCTCCTTCAGATCAGCAATATCTTTGCAGGGGGGTGAAGGCACAGGCCAAGAGGAGGATGGGTCAGAGCTGCTGCTCTGTGCTCCTGCAGCTGCGAACGCATCTTGGGCTCACACCAAAAAAGTGGGTCTTAAATGGGGGGATGCAGAGAAAGGTTGTTAAAGGAAATGAGTAAAACCCTCCCAGGTTTGGGCCTTGATATGTTACAAAATGCTGGGGGAGTGTCCCTTGCTACCCTTGTCCCTGAATTTGTCCTTCTCTGGGGCAGGATTTGGCCATGGGTGGCTGATGTCTTTGTGAAGGGGGCACAGTGGAAGCAGGATGGAGAGATGAGACCTACACAGCCATGGGAAGGTTTTCTCTGCCTTGATCAACCTTTTTTCCCTCTTCTGATGTGGTCCATCATCTGTTTTCCCGGGACTGTAGAATGTCTACTGACACTGTAGAGTGTCAGCTTGCTGAACAGAAAGCCAGTCCCATGGATGAAAAGCCTGGGGAGAACAAGGCTCCTGCCTGTGACTGTCCTTAGCCACACTGGGCCAGGCACTGCCTGGGCTGGCATGGGAGCCCCAATCCCCTCAGCTCAGAGATGGGTGCTCCACACCATCCAGATCTGCTCTGGGAAAGAGGCCAATGTGGGCTGGGGAGCAGAGCAGCTGTGATTTATGTCCATGCTGGATGGAGATCAACCCACGGGCAGCACAGCTTTGCAAGGTGAAATGTGCTGTGGAAGTGCCAAGGAGAAGGCAGGCAGCTGCTACTGGGGTGACAAACCCTCTTTCCGAGGTCATGTAGTCACGGAATTCATGCTGCATCTGCATCCTTCCCTCCTCTACCGTAGATTGTTCAGCATCTCCATCACCTGCGGGCAGTGGCAGGGTGGTGTCCCTTCGTGATGTCCCCTGTGATGCTGGTGTTCAGGGGGGCTGGAAGTGCACCTTGGTCTCCCTGGCAGTCAGTGGCATCAGCTTCCAAAGCAGCAGGAGCATGATGAAGTTAGGATATCTCCTCTTGGTCTTCCCCAGAGTGGGGTACATTTTCAAACACTATTGATGTCATCATGGCTTTTGAGTCAACATGAGACAGGCAGGACCTCACTACCCACATGGAGTTCAACAAAACATACTGGGAAACTGGTGACAGATGAAGGGAGCAATGGGAAAAGCACTCCCTTAACTGGAGAACCTCTCACATGTCCAAGCTGCCACGTAACACTCCGCACCAGCATGCCGGTGTCCGGCAGCCTGCCTAGGGATGTGCTGCCTGTCCTGGCTGCTGCAGGGACGTGCCCAGGCAGACGAGGGGTTGCAGCTGATGCTTTAACTTGCCTCCAAGCACGGAAGGGCAGAGGGCAGCTCCAATTCACCCAGCTCAGCAGCTGCAGTATGGATTCCACTTGCAGTCTTATAAATTTTTTAGACCAGCCCAAAGTGCCCGCTGAGTTGGCCAATCAGCTCCGGTGGGTTAAGGAAACGTACTTTAAATTATTAACAGCACGCAGCCGGGCACGAGGCCTGTGGAGTGGAGCTGGGAAAGGAGAAGTTACTCATTCCTCCTGCTCCAGGGGGTTCCACAGGAGCAGCCAGCACTGGGCTGGAAATGGGCTGAGGTGTCCGCTCACACCTTGGAGGACACTCCCGTTCATGGGGTCTTCCCTTTTCCATCAGAAAACTCCAACGAGGCATCAGTGCTATGCTGAGCATGGGGTGTGCTTGCATCTTGGAAATTGTGTCCCTTTTGGAAACTGGATGCTGATCCACATCCAGCCCCTGCCCTGCACCTTCCTCTCCTTCCTCTTTTTCCAGATCCACTGGTTTCTCAAACACCCCCTTGAAGAGCTGATGGGCTGTTCAAAAGCAAGGCAGCCCTGATGCTCTTCGACTTTCCTGCGACCTCCAGTAATTTTCCTCCAAGCTTTAAATTTCAGGTAATATAATCACATCTGCAAACTCTGGTCTCCAAAGAAACAACAACAAGCACTTTGCAGCTCCCCAGCCTGCACCCTTCACTTCGCTATGGGCATGCTGCTTGTCAGGGCCGGGCTTTGCGGAGGTGGGACGTGGGGCTGGATTTATCATAGAATTTCCTCTCCTTGGCAGCTGCTCCAGAAGGACTTTGTCCCTATTTCCACGAGATGGCATCGCTGAGACTGCTATGGAGGGGAAGCATCTGCTGCCGCGTCTGCAGGGAGGGCAGTGATGAAAAACGCCTCCAAAACCCAAACAGTTGCTAGGAAAAAATGCCTCTGAGTTCTCGGTTGTGGTGTCCTGGCCATGACGGGGAGGAATCGGAGGGTAAGTCAGTGTTTTAAAATGCATCTCACCAGCACAGCCCCTTATATCACTTGCCATGGGTGACGCAACACCCACCTGCTTTCTCACGGTGTCGATGGCTCTCGAATCAACCGGAGTTCACTGCAAGGTTTGCTGAAAGCCATCTGTGGCCCAGTTCAGGGTGTGTTGGGTTGCTTGTAATTTTGGCAGAACCCCAAAATGGGTCACCCGCCACAAAGCATCGTCCCCAGTGTGCCGCAAGCCCTGTGGGGTCAGGCAACGATTTGCATGTGGTGAGTCATTAGTCCAATCCCAAAACCCAGATCCACAATGAATCTTCAAACCCAAGGTTTGGGTGGAGGCAGATCATGGCTTCATCCAATTTTGATTTGAGGTCCTCAGAAATTCAGCATACTTGCTTTTCTTTTTTGAACCTTATGCTTCTAAGTGGGTCTAAATTAGAATATTTCTGTTATTCCTGTCTCTATATAGAGCCTGACCCAAACGTCTCAAAACAGGGGATGCTGCAGCTGTAAGCATCTCATTTCAGAGCCTTCCCCTTCTTTCTGATCCTGCAGATTAACTGGGGTACCAACCACACTGAAATGAGCCTGAAAATTTGGCCGTACTGTGAGCCATGAGCAGGTTTGGGTTAAATCCTCTGGAGCTTATATTTTTCCTTTGCTGCAGCTATGCCGTTAATTACCACACCACTTGCACATTGCTCCCAGAGCATCATTCACAGCTCCCCTGGCAAACTTCTATGGAAACGTAGCTGTGGTTTTGTTAAACTTGTTTTTTGCTTTTAAAGTAGCTGTAGAGGACCAGGTGCAGACTTTGTGCCTGCTCTTCTCTGTCCCTCCCCTGACCCTAAGGTTGTCCCCACTCCTGCTGTGCCAGGGACTGGCTTCCATCAGGGACCAGAGCCCTGGAGGTTCCTGCAGGGCACGGGAGGGATGTTGCCAAAGGAGTCCCTGTTCCTGATGATTTTAAGGATGGAGGGAAAACATGCATATGATGATGTTCTTCTGCCCTCCTTGGAAATACCCAAGTCTGCTGTGCTGGCTCAAGGACAATATGCCTCGGGAGCTGGGAAATGCAGGAGCTGGAAGATGAGATTAAACTATCAGTGGGAAAACAGCTGTCTCCCACCATCATGCTGTGCTTGGAGGGATCCCCAGGTCCCTTTCCAATTTGTGGCATGCCAAGGACATGAACATTTTGTAGATCCCCAGTGCTGCAAAGACCTTGGTCATCAAATCAGTTTCTATGGAGGAAGCTGGAGGCTGCTGGGGGTGTGAAGAGGGACGAGCAGACTTGGTGGCCTGTGCACACATTTTTGGGGAAGGTGGCTCAGTGAGAGACGTGTCTGTCGTCTGTCAGACCAGGGCATGGGATGGGGACGGTGCTGGGGGAGCAGACGGTGGTGGCTTCATGCAGAGCTCTCTGTAATTGAGCTTGGCATCGGCTCTGCCTTGGGGCACTCAGTGCTGTAGAGTGTCAGATGTTAATTAAGATCATTAAGGGCTCCTGCAACACAAACCGTAATGATGCTTGTGCCTCTGGAGCTCTCCTGGGAAGGCCCTCGTATGATGTGTCCTTCTCAGAGCCCATGCATGGCATCTGCTCCCAGCGCTGTGACTTCTCCTAAAAGCTGAGTCACGAGCAGACAACCTCAGGATGACTCAGCATGCTGCTGACCCCACCTTTAGGGAAGAAATGTCCCTAGAAGCACCCTCACACCTCCTCCCTCCACCTCCTGCTCCTCCCCACACTCAGTGCTCCCACCCTTTCCCGCTCAAAGCACCCGGCTGTTGCATTTTGGTCACTCCTAAGCATTCAGCAACCACAGCCCTTTGGATTAGTACCGCTGACACGTGGTGGTGTGAGGAGAGCCGCAGACCTTGTCCCAGGCTGCAACTTTGCAATGGGAGCCAAGACACCATCCTGGGTGAAGACCATGAGTTTTGGGGTCCTGAGTCATGTTTAGGCTCCAGCATGTGGCTTCAGGCAGGGAGAAACATTTCTGTCATGTTGTTTGGAAAGGGCTGGAAGATGCACCATGTGTGTAGAGAGAAGGCCACCTTGGCCTCCAAAAATGATGGAGTATCATCAAGAAAAAAGTGATGCTGCCAGCCCTTCGAGGAGGCATGGGGTAGGGTATTTTCTCTCTTTAAATGGCATAACTTTAGCTTTGTTTAACTTGTTTGTTTTGCATTGAAAAAATTATAATAAAGGCCCTAATACTTGGTATTAGAAAGTTGAGCAGGTTAAGGACAGTATCAATACCCAGACTGCTGTAAGAGCAGCCCCTGCCTTAGGCTGGGGGAATCAAACCAGACACCTGCATTGGTCAAGGGGTGAGAGCTGGGGAAGGGTTGGGTGCGGTGTGAGACCCTGAATATGGGTGCCAAGTTTTGCTCCTTCCTCCAAGCTTCCATCCCAGACCCACCTGTGCCTGCTCCCACCATCTGCTCTCCACGGGACAGCAGGAAACCCATCAAAACCAGCCCCTCTCAATGACAGACACACACACAGAGCTCTACACCTTTTGGGTTTGTTGGTTTGTTTTGGTTTTTGGGGGATTTTTGTTTGGGTTGGGTTGTTGGTTTGTTTTTATTTTCCCACTGTGGATGTTGTACCAGTTTTATTGGTAAAATTAACATGAAGCCTCACAAACGCTGGAACATGCTTTTCCTTTTAAAGAATTTCCACTGGACCTTAATGGTGAGCATCCAGTCGTTGACATATAAACTCTTACAAGCTGATGTGCACACATGCGCCCGGGGGAGACGGTGGCAGCGTCCTGGTGTCAGGGATGGTTTCTGCGCGATGCACTGGGAGCCCACAATTCATTTGCCAGCCTTCTGGGCCTTCTGGGCAGACTTGGTGACTTTACCAGCCCCACCGCTTTTCTTCTCCACGTTCTTGATGACGCCCACGGCCACGGTCTGCCGCATGTCACGGACAGCGAAGCGGCCTGCGGGGTGGAGAGAGGGGGGACATGAATGAAATGCGGCCACCTTCCCCCCACCCCGAGACTGAGATCTTCTGGGTGGGTGATGGTGAGATCTACACCCACTACTCATGGTACCATGGGAGCAGGTTGCTGCAGGAATAAGCCCTGAGCCACCGACCCTTGCTCTGACCACCAAGCTAGCCTGGTTCCCCTCTCTGAAGTTTGTTTAAATGGCTATTTATTAATCTCATCTGCTCCTTACAAGCTCCCAGCATTGCCAAAGCTTCCAGATGTGCAACATCATCCAAGGAAAGCATGGCACTTCCCTGTATTAAAAGGTGTCCTCTGCTGAACAAACTTCCCTTTCTTTTCCTGACCAGCTGTATTTTAGGGCAAAGATGGGGAAGCTGAAAAAAATATTTCTGCATTCAGAAAGTATCAGTGTTTAGGGACTTTGAAAGAAAGGCCCAGAGGGAAAAGCCAGCCCTGCCTATGGAAACCCAGCTCAGTAAAAAGCCTGACCCACCCCATCGTCCCTAAAAAAGTTCATGCAACTGATTCTGCAGCCCCCAGCACATGGCGGAGCAACAAAACACACTCAGGTCCCTCCCCAGTCTAACTGGTGGGGGATACTGGGAGAGGTTCAGCATGCCTGGTGTGAATTCTACAGGCGCAGAGACTTCGTGGTCCTCTGCAGGACACCTCAAAAGAGCCGTTCCCTTACCAAGGGGTGGGTACTGGGAGAAGCTCTCCACACACATCGGTTTGCCAGGGATCATCTCCACAATGGCCGCATCACCCGATTTCAGGGACTTGGGGTTGTCCTCCAGCTTCTTGCCGGAGCGTCGGTCTATCTTCTCCTTCAGCTCGGCGAACTTGCAGGCGATGTGTGCGGTGTGGCAGTCAATGACGGGTGAGTAGCCGGCACTGATCTGGCCGGGGTGGTTCAGGATGATCACCTGGGGGACAGAGCGGTGTCAGGGCAAGGCTGGGAGCCAGTGGATGGTGACAAACCATGTGTGGTGGCACCACCAAACTCTGCTGACCTGAGACGTGAACTGCGCTGCCTCCTGCGGCGGGTCCGACTTGCTGTCCCCGCAGACGTTCCCGCGACGGATGTCCTTGACAGAGACGTTCTTCACGTTGAAGCCAACGTTGTCTCCAGGCAGAGCCTCGCTCAGGGCCTCGTGGTGCATCTCCACGGACTTCACCTCAGTGGTGATGTTCACAGGCGCAAAGGTGACCACCATGCCGGGCCGCAGGATGCCGGTCTCCACACGGCCCACGGGAACTGTGCCGATCCCTGTGGAGACAAGGAGAGAGCAGAACAAAACTGAAACCTGCTTGGCATATCCCTGGGCCAGAGCCTGGGATTTTCTCCTGTGGCTTTCACCAAAGACCACGTTTAAACCTTGCAAAACAAAACCCCTCAGATTTTATCTGTAAGATAAAAATTAGCATCTTCAAAACCACCACGAGTCTGTCCCTTCTAACCAACGGTTTGTAAAAAAGGAGCAATGCCAGAATCAGAAGGCCCCTAGTAACACACATGCCCTGGAAGCTCTCTCTGCAGCAGTTGTGGTACCTCCTCTGTGGAGCACTGGGCATGTCATGGTGTGCATGTAACAACACGCTCCACATCCCTGATAGCCACATTATTAACATGGGATGAAGCCCAGCTCTGCCAGGGAATGAGGGTGTCTAATTAAATGAAGGGGACTTTTTACACCCTGTGTCATCAGCAGACTTTGGGAAAACACACCTTTGGAGTCAGGTGAAGAAACATTAAGAGCAACAACCTTGAAAAGACGTTGGGGAGGTTGGCTGGACCCATCCGCTTCTCCATATCCACCCTGCTGCCTCCACCTCCCCCCATCCCATGGTATCTCAGCTCCCTAAGGACCTGCCTAAAGATAAAACCATCTTTCTTTCCCCCAGCTGAGCTAGGGGAGGACACAGACCTGCTCACCACCTTCCACCTCCATTGCAAACAAAAGATTGCATCAAAATGCCTGTTAAACCCCATGATCAATCCCTGCGTGGTTTCTGCAGTGCACACGACCTTGGAAAATTGTGGAAAAGGGCTGGAAATGGCTGTGCCTGTCTGATGCCGTAAAGTCAGCAGGGCTGCCCGCTGCTGCCAGTGGGTCAGAGTGCTCACAGGGTATTTATAGCTCAGAAAAGTGTCCCCATCACTGCTCCAGGGGGAAAGGGAGACGCACTGACTGACACACTCCCTACATGGCTGGTGTCGTGGTCCAGCTAGGCAGACGAGGTGCTGCTGATGGACACCAGCATTTGGGAAGCATGGGTAGACTGTGGCCAAGCTGCTACACACCGGCCTCCCCGGTGGCCCTCCCCACTGTCCTTGTCCCTCATCTGGGCCCCAGCACGTTTTTGCAGCCTCCACCTTGCCCTGCCAGCCGTGACCTCTGGGACACACAAATTTGCAGGCGTTTTGGCATTGTGTATTCCCTAGGGAGACCTCACAAACCTTTTGCTCCCCTCTGGTCCCTGGACACCTTCGGGCTTGTCACCCTCCAACCCCAGACAGTACAGACTCAAACGGGATCCTTGCCCTGGAGCTAACATCCTTCTCCTCAGCCTTATCTCAAGTTTGAGTCCAATCCCTCCAGTTTCCCAATACCTGGAAATGTCCTCCCCAGATTCCCATGGAACAAAGACTCCAGTTAAAGCAGAGGGAAGAGGGAGAGTGGCAGGGCTATTGCTCACCTCCAATCTTGTAGACGTCCTGGAGGGGCAGGCGCAGGGGTTTATCTGTGGGGCGGGTTGGGGGCAGGATGGTGTCCAGAGCCTCCAAGAGGGACACTCCGCTGGCATTGCCTTCCTTGCGCTCCACTTTCCAGCCTTTGAACCAAGGCATCTGGAAACAGAGCAGCAACAACATGCACTGAGTGTGCCCATCCTCAGCATCCAGAGGTGATCCCAGAGAGATGTCCCACCAGGACTAACTTCATGGAGTTAGTCCAACCATGTCGTGGCTTTTCCTGAGGATTGGGGAGCTCTTTTCACTCCACCATTCCTGCAGGCTTATGTGTACCCCCTTGCTCTATCTCCCCCCTCTCCCCTGGAAACATGCAAAACACATTAACAGGACAAAAAGTTTGGAAGTGTTAAATCCAGCAAACTCTCAGTCCCCATTCCCAGCACCAACCTGTGGATGTTGTCTTCCCATGCCAGCTGCCTGGATCCTGCCCTCCAGCAATGATGACACAGGGACCACAGTGTCACCAGCCAAATCCCAACTACGAAGCACCCAACCTTCAAGCCTTTGGAATTTAATTTCTTCAAGTAGAGTCCCAGACAGAGCCTTCTCCCTGCCCACCCCTGCTGTCACCCCTCCAAGGTTTGGTTCTTAAACACTGGCTTGGGAGGATGCTGGAAACCTGGTACTTGGACTAGGGCTGCTGGGGGGCAGAATCATTTTTCACAGAAGCCCTCTGCTCCTGCCCTAAACTGAGCCATTGAAGATAAAATTGGCCAGAAAAAGAGACCATGGTTTGATGCAGGGAACGACAGTGATTTCTTGGGGTGCTGCTGCACATCTGGAAGCTGTAGCAATGCCTGCATGTTGCCAGGAAGAAAAAGTCAGCCCTGAGTCCAAAACAACCCTGATACAACAAACAGAGATCAGAGTCTGCAAGGTCATTCCCCCTTGGGTGGAATGGGACCCCCCAAGTGCCCCTGGTTTCACAGCCATCCCTGAAGGACACTGCTATGCCAAGGCTGTTTCCCATCCTGCAGTCCGCACCGCTTTTGGGAAGGAGCAAGGGGAAGAGCTGGGTCCAGCCAGGGAATTCCACCTGCACTGAACATGTTCAGGTCAGCCTTCCTCAGAGGGTCACGTCTGATGCCGATTCCCCTCCTTGGTGACGATGACAAGAGAAACCTGGGAATGGTTTTGCAGGGGGATCCTTCCCAGAGCACTGCAGCTATTGCCATGCAGCCGGCTCCAGCGCCGGGCTAACAGCTCAGCGAAATGACAAATCCATCCAGCCAGTGACGGAGCCGCATGTGATGCGCAGGATGACTCAGACCTTCCCCCAGCCTGCTGTCACACAGCCAAAACTCCGGGCAGGCACCCATGCGAGCAGCTGCCTGCCCACAGGCTCTGCTCTCGAGGGTGACAGCCACCCACGTGCCCACACCTCCCGTCCCTCTGCCCATGCATGGCGTGGGGACATGGAAAGATGGCAACCTCTGCCCTGTGACACCTGGTTGCCAAAGCTGTCCTTTTGATGCTTTATCCAGAAAATTTGACATCCCAAGCAGCAGGTAAAGACACACTTGGGCACCTTCTGGGAGTAAATTCACTCTGAGAAACCTCAGCATGGCCCCAGGGTGAGAAGCATCTGCAAAACTTGGTTTGCGCTGCCTCCTAGGGCCAACCATGTAAAACGTCTCCTACGTATTCCCCAAGTCTGCTTCCCAAAGAGCAATTCCTATTCTATCACTCCTACGGCAAAAGCAGGATCTGACCAAACCCTGCAGCCAGACAAGCTAAACTGCAGGCTCAAGCCCCCACAAATAAAAGCTGAGCACTCCAAGTGCATTTTACAGAGCAGTTGCCTTTCTTCGATATTACCCAGCCCGTGAGCATCCCAACACACCCACCACACACACCAATGCTGAGGTTGCAGCCCCAGGGCCACCACGCTCCCTTGCGCTGTAGATCAGGTCTGTTTGGGTTGCAGCATCCCAAGGGCTGAAAGTCTCCCAAACCCCATCAAAGGGCCCAGTTCTGTCAGCTGCAGCAACAGAAAGATGGCTTGACTTAAAACCCCATTTGCCAAAAAGCTCTCAAATGTCGAATTTTGATGCAACAGGGACAGGGGCTGCAGTCTCCCATGCAGAGCTGGCTCCAGCCTGACATACCACCACCGCACCTCTCCCCGCCCGGAGGTGACAGGGGCAGCAGGGACGTCACAGCTCTAATCCCCACTTTCTGATAAGTCCCCTGACAGACAGATGAGTCACTTGACTGCCTTGTGCCTCAGCGAAACCCTGCCAGAAATGGTGAGTGACAAAAAAAAAAAAATCCCTTTTTTGGGTGAGGGATGGGAGCAGGGATATCTACACTCTATGACTGCTGAAGCTTTCCCAGGTGGGGTGCAACATGGGAAAGAGAAGTCTGTCCCAGGCTGGCATCCTGGCAAAGGCAGGATGGGGATATCTTGGGGACCACAGCATGGGGAGGACCCTGCACCCTCTCCAGCAAAGCTTGTACTGTTCCAGCCCTCTGGCCAGGCTTTCTTCCCAGTTCCACAGCTCAGGCAGCTCCTAGGAACCCATCAGATGCCTCCTTAATGGCAAAGGGGTGAGTTATTTTGGCCCCTGCCTTCTCTCGGGCAGTGCATCATGTTGAGAGCATGCTAAGACCCATCAAGAGGAAGGGGGCCATCAAGGCCTGTCCTGCTCTGTGCCTCTCCTCTCCAGCCTATTAATAGGAGAATTGTTCAGGATCATCTTCCCAGCCCGGCAGCTGCTGACATTTGGGGCTTGCCCAATTTGAGGCACCCAGGAACTATGCAGCATGGCCGCGGCTGACCTTTATCCCAGCTCTGCTCCACAGGGGACAGGAATCTCCCAAGCACCCCAGAATCTCCAAGCCAACCCCAAGTGGGCTGCCATCCCCATGCAAGACTGTGAGCTGCATTTCATGACAGCGTGAGCTTGCATTGCTCACCTCTAGCTCAGTCTCGTGATCCTTGACCTCCCCCCTTTGCTGCTGGACTCATATGTTGCCTCCCTTGTCACAGAGCCCTGACCCATAATCCACAGGTGAAGTCCTAAAGCCCCTTTGAGCATCAAATTTCTTATTGCTTCCACAAGGAATGGCTGGGGGTTTCTGGCCTGATCAGTTTGCACAAGGTCACCCAGAAGCCATCGAGAGAGCAGGGACCTTCCTCTGAGAACCCTCCAGCTCATAATTTCTTTAGAAGTGTAAAGCTGGGGTAGCTTTTTCTCCAAAAAGCAGTGTCAGAGTAACAACTGCTACTGGCAGTCTGACAGCCAAAAAGCCTCCATCCTTCTTCAAACTCTTCTTTCTCCTCTGCTGTCACATGAACCAATGGCAAGGGTCCACCCAGAGCACCCTGCCTTTGGGTGCCCACCATCATTGATGCAGAGGGAGAGACCTTATAAAAATCAGCTGGACAAGGACTTACCCACATGGATGCTCTAGGAAACTATGGTTTTGGCATGGGAAACCTGGCACACGGCACTGATGGGAAGGGGTACCTGATACCCAACATGTGGGAGCCCGGCTGCGCAGTGGGAGCTCTTCCAAGCCTGTGACCACACTGTGTTATTTCCCTCGGAAAACAATGCCCTAAACCCACACGTGATGTGTTCCTGCCGAGAGTGGCAATGGCTGCGACGGGTCTAAGGTCTCCGGGAGTCTGATGATGCCAAAAATCGCATCCCAGAACCAAAGCCATCATCGCCTGGAGATGCTCATGTTTAGCTGCTGGGGTGTCTGGCCGTGATACAGCAACCGGCATGTCCATGAACAGTGCACCCGTTCATCCTGGCTCGGAGCAATCAGGGCTACGTGACAAACACATCTATGCTGGCAACACAGGCCATTAAGCACAACGGGGGCATGAAACATGCCTGCGGTTTTCAGAGCACGGAGGTCAGCTTCAGTCTGGGTCAGGATAGCCGGGGTGGGTGGAAAAGTCTAACACAATGCACACTTACATTGGGAGAAGGCTCCAGCATGTTGTCTCCATGCCAGCCCGAGATGGGCACGAAGGGGACTGTGGCTGGGTTGTAGCCGATCTTCTTGATGTAGGCGCTGACCTCCTTGACGATCTCATCGTAGCGTTTCTCGCTGTACGGGGGCTCTGTGGAATCCATCTTGTTGATGCCCACGATGAGCTGCTTCACTCCCAAGGTGTAAGCCAGCAGGGCGTGCTCACGAGTCTGCCCATTCTTGGAGATACCGGCTTCAAATTCACCGACACCGGCCGCAACGATCAGGACAGCGCAGTCAGCCTGGGAGGAGAGAGCTAATGAGCTGCTTCTGTCCCAGAGAGCACTGCTCCTGGTGACGGCCCGAGAGCTTTGGGTCAGTCACAGATGAACGCTACTCATGGCTTGGACAGAGTCCCTTCCAGCTGATACCCAAACCCTGCTGATCTACCTCAAAACTGCCCCAGCTGTGTGATTTCAGATGTGCCAACTGTGCATGGGTTTGCAACATGGGTTGGAAACCAGGGTGGGTCCCTCCAGATTGCATGACTCCAACCAGAACCTCATCTTGATCATCCAAGGCCTTATCTAAAACCCCACTGAAGTCTTGCACATCATAAAATCACAGAATAGTTTAGGTTGGAAGAGACCTTAAAGCCCACCCAGTCCCCCCCCGGCCACGGACAGGGACACCTTCCACTAGACCAGGTTGCTCCAAGCCTCATCCAGCCTGGCCTTGGACACTCCCAGGGATGGGGCATCCACAGCTTCTCTAGGCAACCTGTCCCAGTGCCTCCCCACCCTCTCCAGGAAGAATTTCTTCTCAGAATAATCTCCCTGAGTGATGGATGAGGCTAGAGTCATGCAAACTGTGTTTTCTGGCTTACTTTGGTACCCAGAACCCACAGCAGAAGCTGCCTGGGCTTGACAGAAAGCCATGCCCAGCCCAACTGGCATTGCAATGGGAATCTCAGTGGGCACAGAGCAAGGAGATTGCAGAAATGTCCTGCAGTGCAATGAGTCCCCACCACCTTACCCTAGAAGATTAGACCATGGAGTTTGGCAATATGATGTGGTTTATGAGACAAAGATGCTGTTTTGAGAAAAAGGAGAAAAGACCCATGGAGTATCCTTTAGCCAATAAAATCTGAGGGGCTATTGGAAGTTCCTTGTATACCTCAGTTGGCTGAGTCTAAAATAATCTGGGAGACACCCTCACACAAAGGCCTGTAGATCATAGCATTCCACCTCCCAGAGAGGCTATATTCATCCCCACCTCCTTCTAACAGGGGAAATGGG
This sequence comes from Eurypyga helias, assembly GCF_000690775.1. NCBI lineage: Eukaryota > Metazoa > Chordata > Aves > Eurypygiformes > Eurypygidae > Eurypyga > Eurypyga helias. The sequence goes on along the minus strand of NW_010242141.1, from coordinate 4,469 downwards.
GTAGAGAAACCACTTCTCTCTGCCCACAGAAGCCCTTTCTCCCAGACACCCAGGGAGGTACAGGACCATGCTGAGCCAGGTCCCCTGATGCTACTCAGCCTCTTGCATGGACCCTGCTCAACGCCACTTGATGTATGCCATCTCACCTACTCACCTCCAAAAGGACTCCAACTACGTGCCCCTGGGCTCATCAGCAAGCCTCAGCCTCCCACCTCTGGCAGCCCCAAACACCCTGGCCACCATTTCTCACCTGGGAGGTCCCGGTGATCATGTTCTTGATGAAGTCCCTGTGGCCTGGCGCATCAATGATGGTGATGTAGTACTTGGTGGTCTCAAACTTCCACAGCGAGATGTCAATGGTGATGCCACGCTCACGCTCAGCCTTCAGCTTGTCCAGCACCCAGGCATATTTGAAGGACCCCTTCCCCATCTGGCCAACACAAAGCCAAGTGCTGATGAGAAACCCAGTCCCATAGTACTGGTACCAGCAACCTAACCCCCAGGATACGTTCCAGGCCACACTACAAACATTGAAGGCAAAATTCCCTAAATCAAATGGCAGCCATGACCTATTTACTAATAAATACTGGTGAAAGGAGATATTATTCTCAACATGTTCCTCAACAGGAGAGGCTGGAAGAAGAGCTGTGAAGGGAATTTGTGAGTGGGGTTGGATGGGTAGGAGCTGGAACCAGTGACCCATGAGGTCTCCTCCACAAAACACCAGCACTGCTGCTGGGAAATCCTGCTGCGACAGAACTATACAGCAGTGGTGAACAGCTCCTATTTGTTGCATTTTAATCTATTAACCGAACCTGTGAGACAGCTGGATAGTGAGAAAGGGCATTGAGTGAGCTCATAACTGATGGGGTGTAGGAGGGGAATGGGTTAAAAGAAAATGAAGTGCGAGATGGTTGCTATGAGCAGAGAAACGTGATTGATTTTTGCCACAGAGTGTGCGAATTCACACGAAAAGCTACTGTGAGCTGCAGCCCGACCAACTGTTGTTGCCAAATGGCCAAAATCTCAGCCAACATTGTAATGCATAAAATCATGCTGGGTGAGATCAGCTACAGTAAATCTCTGTCCTGTGATAAAGCACGCTCCTTCGTAAAATCATGATGTCACTCCTGAACCACTTTCTCCTTTGGGTCGGTGTCCTTTGACCTGATGCCATCAGGGAGAGACGGACTTCCCGCTGCCCCAGCACAAAGGTGGTGTGTCCAGTCTGAGCTGGGATCCTGCCAATGTGGAGATGGGGCCAGACAAGACCACCCCTTGCTGGCCATGCTGTGTGCTGGAGCAGTCTGGGGAGGCCAGCAAAGGGTTAATGGGCATCGATCATCAGCTCTTGGCCTCAGATGCAAGGTTTTGTTTAAGATGGAAAATGGAATTTAGGTCATTTGCGGATGATTAAATGCGCTCTAACCACTGTGCAAGGACAGAGCTAGGATACCCCACTCCCATCCATCCATCCTTCTCTGCAACCACTGTTTCTTCTGGAGTATCAATCCATAAAATTCATTATGAGCAATTATAAATCACTGGTGCAGAGGGAAGCGCTTCCTGATCGCAGGCAGCGAACGCTTCAGTGATGATCCTTGCCAAGATGCCTCACGCAGCATCCCACCTGAACCTGTCCTGCCCGTGCCCGGGGGCTGCTCTGCCCTCGCCCCCCCCCCACTTCAGCCCTATGCATGGCCAGCACAAGGAATTAACGGTGCTGGCCCATTTACATAACGGCTGCGATGACTTTGCAGCTTGCTTTGGAGGATTACGGGCAAAATCCTAAAGCCAGGAGCAAGCCTCCCCCTCCATGGAGGGGACACCGGGTCGAAAGGGTGACGCCCCATTCCCGCTGCCAGCGGGAAGGGCAGTCGAGGGGGTGGAAAAATCCAGAATCAAATCTCTGCTCTTAAGCATCCTCCTGGCATCGGGCTTAGTGAGGGAGGCAGAGCAGGAGCTTGGAGATTAACCCTTTCCAGCACGCACATCAAACCCTGCTCTTGGCAGGGGAAAAGGCATGGTGGGGGGAGGTGGTGGTGGTGGTGGTTATTAGCGTGTGCTCATCTGCTGCTGGAAATGGTGGAGATATGCCAAGGAACGGTGCGTTTTGTGCAATGCATTAATAATGGGTAGTTCTCAGGCAGGAGCTTGATCAGCACATCCCACAGCCTTTCACCCATCAGCAACCTATTCTTTCCCTTCTGGCTGGGGAAACTGAGGCACAGAGCAGACCCTTAGCTCTCCCATGGGAGCTGGGTGGGAATCAACACCTTATTGCAGGCACCCACAACCACACACACAAACAACCCCTCATCTCATGTGAACCCCCTCACCCCCCCAGAACTCGGCATCACACGTAACTCGAAGACAAATGAGATCCTTTGTTTAGCAAACAGTTTCCCTCCTTTCACGGGGTATATTCAGTTACCCAGAGCTGTTCCTGAATAATAATAAAAAAAAAAAAAAATAGGGTATTATCTAGCTTTGCACAATACCTTCCCTGTTCAGTGCTAGAAACAGCCTGGTTTTCCTTGATCGAACCCCAGCGGAGGGACAGCTTTCTGTTTGGAGACCACAAATACTGAATATTTTAAAATAGAACAACTCTTCTCTCGGAGATACTGTTACCTCTCTGCCCTCGGGTCAAAAGGAAAAAACACCATAAAAATTAAAAATCCTTCCTCTTTTCTCTTACAAAAAATATTAGACTGTGGGTTGTGGGGTTTTGGGGTTTTTTTTGTTGGCTTTTTTGGGTGCATGCAGGCCTCCATTTCCTGTGAATGCCACCTAATGGAAGAAAACCCTTCCCCAGCCCTGCATCAGAAAATGGAGTCTGTAAGCTCAGTCAATAGGCTATTAATAGCAGCTCCCAGTCCCCGCGTATTCTGGCAAGTCAGGGAAAGTGTCTGTTCAATTAAAATAGCCTCAATCACATCTACCATAACCTAATCACGCCGCATCCGACCTGTAAAGGAGGGGAATATACAGAGGGATATCAGCCATCATTTTAAACCAGGGGGGAGAGAGATCATTTTGTATGAAGCTTTTTGCTTAAAGGCTGGAAAAAAGGGCTGGCAGTGAGGAAAACGGGTAGTTTGGGTCGGGTGCTATCAGCAAATTCAAGGGTTAAGACAGACAGCAAAACATCTAATCAAGAGTGGCAGCTCTGTAAACTACTTCTATTTTTTTTTTTCCACTGAAATGTGGGATTTTGTCCAGAAAAAAAAAAAAAAAGGAAAATTAAAAAATTAAGGGCTATCTGCATTAAGGATTCCTGGAACAATGATGACAAGCCATCTCCTGAGAGACCAGATCTGCCCCATCAGTAACACAACCAGGCTTTTCCTGGCTCACCCACCTCTCTAGAATTTACCATCATTAATTTCTGAGTGCTTCCAATTCAGGTTTTTTCTCGCCGGGACTATTTCTTCCTCTTTAATCTTTGTGTCTGCCACATTCTAGGTATTGGGTGGTGCTTTGCTGTGCCACAGCCTGCTAAACGCACGCACTATCACATTGCTCCATGTCACCATTTTAAGAGTTAAACCAAAGGATTTAACTTAAATGCTCATACTTCCTGCCAGCTTCTCTCTATCAAAGGCTACCGATCAAGCTACACATCGGGCCATACGCTTGAGAAAAATGAGAATGGGGTTTTTAAGAAAGTGCATCAAACGAATGGTCCAGCTGATGCTCCACCTTGGCCCCAGCAGGCACTGGAAATAGATGCTTCAGCATGAGATTCGGACAGTCCTGCACTAGGCAGTGAGGAATTATCAGGTTTTCCTCCTTGTGCACAATATTTAGAAGGAATTTCATGAAGCACTATGGTTTGTGGCTCTTTCAGAACCACAACTCCATCTTGCAAACCTCGACGTGCCCCTGCCCTCATTAACAGCCCACGGCAGGGAGTCTCCCAGCTCCGGAGAAGAGGGTGGCAAGCGCCCAAGTGGCCTATTTTCCCAAGGCCAGAGGAGTCAGAAAGACCCAGGGGTATGGAGGGAATAAAAAGAGATGGGAACGAAGGGAGAAAGAGAAGGTACGAGAAGGCCAGCACCAGGAAAAGGGGAGTATTGCCTGTGGGATGCTTGTGGGGCATCCCTGAGGGTGGGGGGGCACGCCGGGGGATGGGCTCCTCACCTCAGCAGCCTCCTTCTCAAATTTCTCAATGGTCCTTTTGTCAATGCCCCCACATTTGTAGATGAGGTGCCCGGTGGTGGTGGATTTCCCAGAGTCCACATGCCCAATGACGACAATGTTGATATGCGTCTTCTCCTTCCCCATGCTGGTGGGCTACGCGGGGCTGGCGGCGGCGGGGAGGGCTGTGGGAACGCAGCTGCGTTTCTGGGGGGGCTGCAGGGGGAAGAGGCAGGCGTGTCAAAAGAGACCCCGTCACAGCACCCTCCCAGCCCATAGGCGATGGCTCTTCTCCCACCTTCCCACTGGACCACACGCCCCATCCC
>NW_010242140.1:3066-4817 GCF_000690775.1 Eurypyga helias | reverse complement strand
TAGCTCTTATCTCAATTTTACAAGCCCCCTTGTCTTTTTCCTCCAATTCTTCTCCCTCTCCACTGGAAGAGGGGAGGAGGAACCTGTGAGGGCAGCTTTGTGGTATTTTGCTAGATAGAGTTAAACCATGGTACTACTTAAGAGGCCTTGAGGCATTTTGCATTTGAATTACCTGAGATTTAATAGCACATAAGCAGAAATAACGAGAGAGAACAGCCAAGCAGAACTCCAAGGGCTATGCAGAGTAGTTCAACCCGTGGAGGGATACTGCAGGGGAAAAATTGGGAAATATTGAGTGTGAGATGTGCATGTTATAACAAGCCACTGAGATAGAAATTGTGATTGCACATTATTTACATTATTATTAAATAATCAGAGATGGTGAACCATCTGCATGCTTGAATATGAAGTAGAAATCTTTAAACTTGACAATTATCTTAAAAGCTGTTGTTAATGGAAGTGAAGCACTGGAGCAAAGGAAATTATTGGGATGGTAGGGAAAATATTGTCAGTTGTGGGAACTAGTAGCCCTCAATTCCCTGAACTCTAGATGGACTTCAGAGGAAGGGAATTCCTTAACTTGCACAAAATGCTAACTTCTAGCTGCTTCAAAATGTGATTTTGGTTTTGTTTTGTGTAAAGAAACCTTTACAATTGAAGATGTTCTGCACCAGCATACCAGAATACTGAGAGGTACAGCAGAGAAGCATCCGTCCCCTAGATGTGACTAATATTTGCCATGTATCATCTGATGTGACTAATATTTGCCATCTAGCATCTGTCTCTGTTATCCTTTAACTGTAGTCCAAGGTTGAAAGTTTACCTTTTGTTTAAAAACTGATTTCACAGGGAGGTCGTATCGTCTAGTTAATCCAGTCATGATAGTGGTCTGTAAAATGAAAATTGGGTTTACCGCCACTTGGAGGGAAGCTCTGAAGCCCTCACAGCAAACCTTTGTTGTGCAGAGATGTGTACGTATCCACACAGACAGCAGTACATAGTGAGCTTGAAAAAATGACAGAATGAAGCGAGAAATTAGTCTGAATTTTCAGAGTAAGCAGAAGCCTTAGGTTTGTCCCACCTGTTTCTGCATGTAGGCAGCACAAATGAAGTTGTAGTTGTCACTTGTGCAATTGTGTCACTACGGTGAGGGGGCTGTTGCTTTCCATAATACAGCTTGCTGGAGATGGTGGAAGTTTCAACCAACTCCCACACTGTTTGTAAAAGCAACGTGGCAAATTATTAGAACATTTAAAAAAATTGAAAATATTTGAAAAGATGAGCTACAGGCATTACATTTCAGTGCATTTTCTCCTCTTCGATAATTCTTGATCAGTAGTGTATAACAGTGCAACCAGTTCAAAATTTTAAGTCAAAAACTTGTATTAATAAGGTTGACAAATGGCAGGGTAAAAGGTAATAGAGTTAGAACAGTGTGTATTTGTACTGAATATAGTATCATCATAGAATGGTTTGCATTGGAAGGGACCTTAAAGATCATCTAGTTCCAAGCCCCCTGACATGGGCAGGGACACCTTGCACTAGACCAGGTTGCTCAAAGCCTCATCCAGCCTGGCCTTGAAGACATCCAGGGATGGGGCATCCATAACATCTCTGGGCAACCTGTTCCAGTGCTTCACCACCCTCTCTGTGAAGAATTTTTTCCCTTCAGTTACTGGAAGGCTGCAATAAGGTCTCCCCGGAGCCTTCTCTTCTCCAGGCTGCACAAACCAAATTGTCTCAGACTTTCA
>NW_010242140.1:1983-2861 GCF_000690775.1 Eurypyga helias | reverse complement strand
ACTTCTGGCCCATGTCCAGCTTTTCATCCCCCAGTACCCCTAAGTCCTTCTCCTCAGGGCTGCTCTCTATCCATTCTCCGCCCAACCTGTACTTGTGCTTGTGTTTGCCCCAGCTCATGTGCAGGACCTTACACCTGGCTGGTTGAACTTCAAGTGGTTGGCACAGGCCCACCTCTCCAGCCTGTCAAGGTCCCTCTGGATGCCATCATTTCCCTCCAGTGTGTCACCACACCACACAGCTTGGTGTCATTGGCAAGCTTGCTGAGGGTGCATTCGATCCCATCATCCATGTCACTGACAAAGATGTTAAACAGTGCCAGTCCCAACACCGACCCCTGAGGAATGACGCTCATTACTGGTCTCGACTCAGACACTGAGCCACTGACCACCACACTCTGAGTGCGACCATCCAGCCAGTTCTTTATCCATCGAGTGGTCCATCCGTCAAATCCATGCCTCTCCAGTTTAGAGACAAGGCCAGGACGTCATGCAGGACGGCGTCGAACGCTTTGCACAAGTCCAGGTAGATGACATCAGTTGCCCATCCTTTATGCACTGAGGTCATGACCCCTTTGTAGAAGACCACCATCTTTATCAGGCACAATCTGCTGAAGTTTATGTTGTATTGCATGGGAATCTTGAGTCTAATCTGTCAAGTTAATGAAACACCCACAGAAACAGCAGAAAATAAGTCGGGTAAAAATAGCAGATGCATTTGAGGAAGAATAAATTGAATTTGAACAGTGCTCTAAATCAAAAGCTGGGGAAAATAATCAGTGGTAATCATCGAGAGCTTTTTTATCTTTGTGAACCTTGCATTGGATATGTTTGGAACAGAAGTGTTTCTCATTGGGTTGCTATAGCAAACCCTGCGTGCC
>NW_010242140.1:0-1838 GCF_000690775.1 Eurypyga helias | reverse complement strand
AGAAGGAGCTACAGGCAAGATATTGTTGAAGGCATTTCAGCCTTTTGTGATTGCCAGTAGGTTTTCAATGCCCAAATACTCATTAAATATAGTTATAGCTCTGTCTTCAATAATAATTGTAATTCTTACATGTACAATTGCTCTCCTGTGTTGCCCCTACCTAATTAATATCCTAATATACATGATGAATTTCTGGGCATTAGCATGTACCAGTGGCAAAGCCAGTCTGCCCCACCGTTGTGCAGAGCAGACGGCATGGCCAAGCACACAGCACAGAGACAATGCCATACTAGCAGTGGGTGCCTGGTGCTGCCTTTGGCACTCCTGTGGCCTCTGTGTCCTCTAGCTATGCCCTGGTAGCTTCTTTGATCCAGGATTGCAATAGGCAAAGTTCCTTTTCAATCCCAGAGTTGATGGATTTGCTTTTGATGTTGTCCATGTCAGTGACAACTGACTGTGATTCTTGTTGGTTTTCCCTCCCCTTGGCTAGGTTCTGACCCACTGTTAGGACTGGTTTCTACGTGAAGGAACCAGCTCCAGAGGCCACTTGCCTCAGGCTTTCTTGACACGGGTCTCAGCCTTTGCTCAAGAGGCAACGAGTTGGGTGCTGGTGAGTGTGAGAGCCTGTGTTGAGATCCAAATGGGGCTGTAGGGTGTTGCCCTGACAGCCGTCTGCGTCAGAAGGCACAGCCAGTGAAGGAAGCCAATAACTCTGGGCTGTGTGCGGAGATAGCAAGCAGGTGGAGGTGTCTGAGGGGCACAAGGGGGAATGTGTGCCAGGTTCAAAACGGAGGAAGGTACTCCTTCATGCTGGAAATGGTCATGGATGCTGTGCTCAAGCAGCTGTAAATACTGGAATTTCCCATGACACCAGGGACTAGTAATTAAAAAGTATATAGCTTATATGGCTGTTTGTGCAGAGAGAAAGAAGCTGTTTCTACTGGAGTAGCTCCTTAGGCTGCACATCATTCCTGTAGGACATGCGTTTGCTGCAGGCACTGCCATTTGCCCTGCTCAGTCTGCTTTGGACCTTTAGTTTGAGCCAGTATGGTGGTTTTCTTTAACGACAGCAAGCTTAAAAGAGAGAAGGAAGCAATTTGGCTAGTCGGTATTTTAACCTCGTCAGGGCAGAAAGCACCAAGTCTCAGGGTTGGAGAGGGGAATGTGTTTCTGCAGCGTCTCCTACGGTTGGTTGTAGAGTAGTGCTGCTACACAGGCACCGGTTTGGGACCTGGATATATTGACAGGAGGGGTTTACTTGTTTCCCAAGGGCACAAAATCTTACTATCCATGTATGAATGGCACGTAGTAAGGGTTTGCACTGACATCCTTTAACCGCTACCTTCCACAATGTCTCTTTCATTTCCAATTAGAAGCACAAATGGAGGTGCTGTTTCGTGGGGGTGTTGGAGTTTTGGTTGGGTTTTTTTTTATTATTTTTTATTTTTTAAACCCACTGGACATAACTGTGCACAAATAATGTCTGTACAAAGTAAACTGGCTGCTGCTCTGTGGTGCTGACACAGCTGAACAGCAGACTGGTGCATTCGTTAATAAAGCAGACGAAGTCATGCCACAATTGCAAGTTGAGATGGTGTGCCACAGCATCACACGCACACAGAAATAACTCAGATGTGAAGCCTCATAGGCTAAGTCCTGTAGGGGTTTGAGGTCTGTGTAAGGCTCGCGGCAGCATCCCCAAGCTCCTAGTGACAGGATTGGTAACAGGTATCCCCAGCTGTTGGTAAGCTGGGCAGTGTTTGTGGACCCTAGTAAGAGATGATTGCTTTTTTGCCTGGTTGACTTAGCTGCCTATCGTGGTTTAACTCTGGCCAGCA
>NW_010242139.1:0-219 GCF_000690775.1 Eurypyga helias | reverse complement strand
AGTCGCTTGCAGCTCATTAAAAATATTGTTGCAATAGCAAATACATCTTTCCATTTTACAGCGCGGTAGCACGATGTTATCGAAAATTTAAAAAAAACCAACCCAACTCATTTATTTGTGGTCGGTGCCCAAAGAAACGATTCCGGACCCTCCCGGCCCTTCCCCAGGCGAGGAAGGAGCAGTTGGACACCGGGGTTGCCCCCCCCACCGTCCCACCCC
>NW_010242138.1:6587-10731 GCF_000690775.1 Eurypyga helias | reverse complement strand
TTCTATGATTCTATGATTCATTGCCCCAGCTCTGTTGGCTTTGCTTTGCAAGGCTCCAGTCAACGTGCTGCTGCGTTTCTGCCACACTCGGGTCCAAATACACTGCCAGCACCCATATAACAAATGATAATGAAAACGGGTGACGCAACATCTAATTAACCACTTAATGGGAGTCCCTTCTTACAATTTCTTCTGTGGAAGCCAAAAAGTAAAACAGCCCAGGAACAGGACTCTGCCTCCTCAGAGTGGAATATCCCATTTGGGAACAGCATTACAAGGCAGTGAGAATGGCACAGTTATTATTTATCATATGCAACAACGTTAGACAGATACAAGATTTCTGTACCCAGCGCTGTCATTGCAACGCTTCTTGTGAGTACACTTTCACTTAGTTGGAGATATGTTTTAATTAATTTCTTAATAAAATGCTCTGATAATAAATAGTGAGAAAGCACACTGCGTCATTAACAGAAATGTTTTCTGACTTGTAAGATGCAAGAGAATTTCCGAGGCTGGTTAATGTAAAGGTATCGCTTCATTTTCACTCATCCATTGCTAAAACTTCCATGAATAAGTGCTTCAGGATTTGGACCACTGTAACACGCTCCATTGCTCACTCCCAAGAGAATAATCATAATGTTGGAAGTGGAGAAACCTAGTCGAGATGCTGTATTTTGAGCCAAAGGATGTTTATGTAGCAGCCTGGCAGGCCTCCACAGGAAAACACATAACCAGTAGAAACCCCATTTTTAATTGGGGAAAAGAGTTTTCTGAGTTATAAATAAATCTTCATACTAAAGCTTTGAGCATGTCCAAAGAAACACAGCAGTTCCGAAGACTTCTTAAAGAGTTGTCCCACCCCCTTTAATCGGCATCTCTATTATTGCCCGGAGTACAATAATAGGGTAACAGGTAATAAATCATTTTCAAAAGAAAAGGAACTAAATCATCTTTGTGGTTATACAGGGAAACCATGGAAGAAACCCTTCTCAAAAGCATATAAACATATAGTAAAACTAAAAAGAAAAAGGTCAAAACCCAAGTTGTAGCACCTAAAAACATTAAGATTTTTCATTGGAATATGGTTTATGTTTTAAAATACATCCCTTATATACATGTTTTAAAATATATCCCTTCCCAGTGTAGCAAATTCATACATTTTGAGTTACAATGAGATTAGAACGTGACCAGGTCTGTGGCCTGTCAATGTCCATCCTATCAGACACGACAGAAAACTGCTGGGAAGAACAGAAGTGCTGATGCAACTTGTCAATGCTATTGAGAAATCCAGTAACCAGGTACAGCTTTTATCCCTTGTGGGGGTGAATAGGCTTTAAATCATACATCTCAGGCACACCAAATGGGTACCTCTATTTTGGCTGCACTTTCAGATGGTGAAACTACGTGGGCTGTTATCCCCTATTTGAAGCCCTCCAACTACAATGCCCACAAAATAATATTCTAATGGTAGGTGATATAATTGTTATGAGATTGAACTAAAAACAGCCATGAACTCCCACTGCTTGAACTGAAAACGACTCCTTACTATGATGCAGAAACAGACCTGCAAGCCTGAAGCTGGACATTTGATTGGATTTCTCTTCAGAGCAGTCAACAGAAACCATGCGAGCAAGTCTTTAAAATCAGAGTCTGTGTTTCCAATCCACAGACTCATTTTTTATGCACATAATTTAAGAAAAGCAGATTGCTTGAAAGCATCCATGTTAGCTAAAATATTTCTGGTTTCCATCAAATCCTGTTAATAATGCTGCCATGAAAATTATTAGAACTGGCTTAAAAGGAAAAGACCAAAAAGTTTAAGGACCATTTTCAAAATTGTAATACAGAAAAAGACAGGTAAGGTTGCAAACATCACCATTCCATTGTAGTGGGCGTGAAAGACTACTCCAATGGATCTGTGTGTGAATACATGAGGAGGTTTTACTTTTTAAATGTTTCATTCTTTGTGGACGCTCCTGTATTACAGTTTTAAGTACGTCACTGGTCATCATTAGGACAGGGTTTTAACAGGGCTAATGAGGGACAGTAGTTTAGTTAAGCCTTCCTTTTTTTTAACATATAGATCAAAATCAGTGGTTTGGTTCTCTTTGGGTTTGGGGTTTTTTTTAAGTTATTTTCAAGTGATTTCTGCCTATATACTTTGGGCAGCAGTTCATTCACAAGCAATGTTCAGAAAATCTTGGAAAAGCTAAAAACTAAAGCTGTTGCAGAGCAGAACATCCACTAATACAGAAAGTTGGGGTTTTTTTTTCTTTACTACAAACCACTCACCCATGAAGATTTCAGTGCAGCAAGAATTTACAATTAAGAGGCTAACAATCTGTTTTCTGTTTCATGACAATATTCACTTAATCTCCTTATTTTGTTCAGAAGTCTTAATAGCACGCAATGTAGATCAGGTATAAAATTAAGCATCTAATTTAACGTTTTCGTACTCACTGGAGGCTCAAATGGCCAATGCAGAGCCCCATCATGAGAAGCCTATTTCTATTCACTGAATGTATTACCCAAATCATAAACTGAATTTTTAGGTTAGGTGTCTGAAGTCAGATGTCTAAAGTTAGATACCAGAAAACTAGTGCAGCTGAGCATAAGGAGACTGCTAACAATACAGATGCATTATAGAACTGGTGTATACACGCAGGGACATCGTTCCTATGGGGAAATCAAAATAATGTTTGTATGAAAATTTTTGCCATATTTATTCAGATCAATACTACCTCGAAACCTGCTCAGCTATATTTGGTGATCCAAATTTGCCACTGCAACCCTTCTGCATCGTACAGCAGTTCTGTGCAGATTATTCCAAATCACAAGCTCTTTCATATCTGCAAAACAAACTCCACTGTTTCATTTCTTTACCATGGTTTCAGCAATACTCAAAATTATATTCACTTAATAATTATTATGATATGTATATTGTTCATAAATTTAGCAATCTATGAATTTTGAAAACATCATTTTTACTGATCTGACTGCTATGCCAAATCAATCTTTTCAATACAGAAAAGAGATAAATTTTGTCATGCTGAGCAGGATCTTGATTCAGAAGTAATCCCATTCTTTTTGACATTAACATAAGCAGAGTCAGCAAAATCCAGTCCATACGTGAAAGTAACTGATTTCCACACACACACCTCTTTTTTTTTAAATTTACATGGTGACTGGCTACAGAGTGTTATTAATCAGAAATTATGAAATGAAATAAAGTTAACCTAACTAAAAGCAAACTCACCCCTTTACAGTGAAAAACAAAGTGCCACGTAAACCAGTTATTTACTACTGCCAAAAGAGCTATGGGGCCAAGAGAGGGTGAATGCATATCGTCATGCTTTGATATTCCTATCACAGCAGCATGTACAAGCCTTTGTTAAGGACATCGTTACAGTAGACTGTAGTCACAAAGAGAAAAGATCACTAATGTAATAATCTCACAACCAAAGAAGTTAGAAAGCAGGCTATTGCACAGTTTACCACCGATCTGTCGTCGCCAGAGAAGTAGATAATCAATCAGTTGCTGATTTTGGAGATAACTCCTAGAGAACACCACCCCTGAATTCACGCGGCTTTACGACACATGCAAAGAGGTGTCTGCCACAGAAGCAGTTCCCATCAGCAGCGCTTGAAAAGTTGGTCTAGTCAAGTGTAAAATTACGCGTGCAGACAAGCAGTGTTATTTACAATTAAACCTTTCTTCACAGTTGTTTCCTACGGAGTAGTACTTTTTGCTGTTTAATCAGCTTTGCAATCATGGACTTCAAGGATTATAAATAACAGACAGAGCTGAACAAGACAGTTAACCAAATACATTTTCAGCTGCACATAAACACTCATGAATATCTTTTCCCTTATTCAGCCAGCTTCATGGTCAATTAAGTAATATGTCTGCAGACACCACATTCAACTAAATCTTAACACAGAGTTTCAGCTTTACCTGAAGGAGGCGTCTTCTGTACTTCAGAAGAGGTTGGTATTTTCACCTGGCAGGTAGCATCTCAAAACAAATATACTGGACATATGCAGAGACAGGTGACTGTGCCTTATCACCATGATTAAGAATCAATTTTAATTCATAATTCATAATTAATTATCTTGCTAATTATATTTTTAAAGAAGATCAAAT
>NW_010242138.1:0-6556 GCF_000690775.1 Eurypyga helias | reverse complement strand
CAAAAGTTGGGGGGGGGGGGGGGAACCACTTTACTTTTTAAGCTTTAAACACCACCTGAACCATTTCATCGAGTGTCATATTTTTTTTCCCAAGTGTTTCTAACCTTTTATATTTCTTGTCAAAATTAAAATTAATCTAGACTGAAATTGTTCATTCCAGACTCATTTCCAATTCTGTGGCCTGGAAAAACCCTAAACTTGGTGGAGAAAAGTTGCATAAGTTCAATAACCGGGAAGTGCAAGGTGATAAACTGAGAAAATAGCTGGAAGTGCAAGAACACTGGTCAGAGATAGTGACAGGGGAGTTGAGTGAGCCAGGAGGAGAGAAAGAAGGAAAAATGTAGTGGCAGGACACCAGTAGCTAAAAAAAAAACAAAACCCAAAAACAGACAATCAAAGGACACAAAGGTTTCAGGAAAAAACAATAACTTGAAAAAAAAACCAACACCCAGAAATAGAGGATAAAAATACTATTTCAGTGGCAGAAATGAAAACAGAAAAGCAATATATATAGCCATGTAGTGGGCTTTCTTGTTTAGAGTAGGTTTTTTTAAATAAAGTTTGTTTTATTTAACTTTTGACTCTGATTTATTGGTGGTTTGGCTGGGTTTAGCTATAATAGTTATAGATTTCCCCTTTCTTTTCCACCCTGTGGACACAAAAAAAAAAAATCCCTCAACACTTTCTGGAAAGATACACCTACACACATTTTGAAAAGGTGACAGGGATAATGGGCCAAAATGGTTGAACTCAGAAATGTTGGGCTTATATAAGAAATTAGTTCTGATGAACATATCGTAATGTGAAATTCAGGAGATGTGTAATGCAGTATGACACACAATATGGGGAAACTATCCAAAGTCCTAAGACATCATTTTCCTCTGAAGAAAGATTTCTACCATCAGTGATTCAAACTAGATCATTTAGTGCCTATCAAATCATACAGGAATTAGTTGTAATCAAATAGAAGTTTTTAGACTCTAAAAGGAGAGAATTAGGATGCCTATCCACTGCCACTCCTGCCATCGAGAAAATGGCTTTGCAGCCTGTCAATCACTTCTGGCAAAGAAGGGCAGCAAAAGTGAAACACACAAAACCAACACAGTAATTACATATTACCTGGGCAGCTGCACCCAAATTCCCCAGTGAGTACTTCCCTCTCACCTACCACCTTCAGCACTTTTAAGAGAAATTTTAACTCAAAGCCAGACATTTACTGGTGTTCTATTCTCACCCTGTCCTGGTAATTTTCCCCTGTAAAAATGACTGACAGCCTTACCTAGAGTGGGATTTCCTTCCTTTTATGCTTACTTTATTTATTTTTCAGCCCAGTTTTTGCTGGCTCCACTGGATACTTGCAAAGTCAACATGAACTAAGCCCACCCAATTGGTATGGGTCCCTGCCGAAAGACAGTGTGTTAGTTACTTAGATTGACTGGTAGAAACTGGTTGGAAAATGGTGTGAGGAAGTAGAAGAGCACAGAGAGACATGACATAAATGTAAGAATTAAGGCATAAAAACCAAATGCTAATCAGACCTCTTCCGCTTCTCTACTGGAATACTTTGTGAAGATGACTTCTTCACCAAGGTGTGAGAGGTTTAAGCTCTATAGCTCACAGACCAGATCTCAAAAGCACCCTAATTCTCACCTGACTCCTCACCTTGTTTTGTAGCTCTATCAAGATACTGCAGTTAAAATTCACAAAGACTTCAAGTTTGGTATAATTTATATCTATCCCACTCTAAGCAATTTTCAGAAATCTCACTTAGACCTGTTTATAACTCATATCCCATTGATTAATAACATTTAGCAGTAATACTACCCTTGTGCGATTCTTTGACTTCTTTTCCTTTAGCTTAGGTGACAAGACTGTGTAGCACCATGGGTGTTATCTGTCAATTGGTACTACTATAATCACGCCAAAAAATTGTTCAGTAAAACAAAACAAAACAAACAAAAAAAAAGCCAAATTAGTTAATTCAGTGCAGATTCTCTTAAATGAACCTAGCCTGTGAAATGCACTGTGGCAGGACAGAATTTGGGGAGGCCTTCAAAGATTTTAAAAAGGGATCAGCATCTATCCTAGCTAAAATAAAAGCAAAACAATGAGCCATCATAGTTAGGTCAGGATATGCTTTCCACAATGGAAATGTAACTCTGCCTTGCTCATCTCTGCTAGAACCTGAAGGAGAAAGTCCTCTTCCTCTATGTACTCTGTACACAGAGTGTACTCTGTGTCCTCTGTGTACCCCCTGTACACAGAATGGGTGAAAATCTGCATCAACAGAAACCGTATGCACAGACAGATGAAACAAAAGGGGTTTCTTCAGTTTTGTCTCCTCCCTCCCTCAAACTAATGGTTACTGGAAGACACTAGTAAAAATGGGTACAACAAAAGTTGTACTTTCACATGTAAAAATTGATTCGTACTGTCACTGTGTGCCAGGCAGTAATGCATAGTCCATCGGACAATTCTAAAACTCCAGCTTCCTCTTTTCATCTTCTCAGTACAGAAAAAAGGATGACAGCTTTAGGGGTCACATTAAACCAGAACCCAAGACTCTCCAAGAATTCTTTCCAGAGAATTCAAGAAAAGTTTCATACGTGTCTTTACTCAGGAGGAGTGGGCCAATGGCCATAACTATAGGGAGGACACAGAAATTGATGTTTAGAAGGAGACCTGTCTACACACCATTTGAAAATATGTCATTTTTCAACTAACACACTGAAAAGTATGTTTGGTGTCAACCGGTTACTCAGTCAAACCACAGTGAGCTCTTCAAGTAAGAAACAGTACCAGTTTCTGTTGGCCTGTGTTCAGAAGACAGACATGGAGTTGAAGAAGAACCTGGAAAACCTACAAGCCCTTCTCAGGAAACAGGAAAATACGTGAATTGATGGGTAACTGCTAAGAAACTACTCAGAACAAAGTAAAGACTAAGTTTGTCCAGGAAACCACAAAAAGTGCCAAAATTTTGGGGTAACAATTTCATAGAGGCCCTGTAAACTCACATGTCGCTATACTCAGAGTTTTCCAATTCTTTTTTTAGTGGTGTCACAGAACCAGCTTACTTTCTAAAGGATATTCTTCAAATTATTTCCGTCAGAAAAGATTACACCTCAGTCCATTTGCATTTAGCATTGTGTGATGTTATTTTTTTATACTGATCTGAAGGTGAATCAGCAATGAACATCTTACCTTGCATCGTTGTTTTTGTGGGTTCTGAAAACAGAGGAATGAGCAGGAGGTAGATGAGGTAGACAAAGGAGAGCCCATTGTAACGGAAAGCACAGGCTGTGATGAGAGAAAAGAAAAAGAATGTATCAGCCTGGGGCAATCAAATTCAATAGCACAAAGCATTTCCCACTTGAGTTTACTATTCACCTTACCAACTTTTCACCACTTCTTTAAACCATTTCTACACAAGCATTCAGGTTTATGCTTAAAATAAATAACAGAATTAAATAAACTTCTGAAGTATTTCCACAGTAATATGTATTTTAAGTTTAGCACAAAAGATGCATCCAAGCTACAAAGACTTCAGAGATATATTCAGATTACAAATTACAGCATGCCTAAAGTCACCTGTTATCCTTAACATACTAATGTCAGAGGTCTTTGGTTTTTACTATCATCCATTTGCTTACTTTTACCAAGTTCTTCTAGTGAAAAGAGTGTGAACTACAAATGAAAAAGGGCTTCACAGCAACTTGCAACTGGTGTTACACAAGTTTTTCTGAAGAATGGAACTATTCTGCTAACTTTGTCTAGTATTTCTTTTTTCTATTATAAAAAATTAGAGTAATTTATTTTCCTGAAGGTATCCAGGTCAGCAGGCCATTACAACAAGCAGCAATATTTCTACAACAAGGTGTATCTTTTCCAAGAATGTCGCGCATACTCTGTGCTGAAAGATGAGTATACGGACTTCCATACAGAAAGGATAAAAACAACAAAACAAAACAAAAAAGGACAAAGTAATCTGTAATTCCACTGTGCAGCAGATGCTGAAATATTATGAGACCTAACACATTCAACCATTCCCATGAGACAAGTCAACTGCAGAGGAGTCAGGAGATCAATTAACCTCTACATTGATTTTCTCATGGGACATAACTAGTATCAATTAAGTCTTCTCAGCTATATGCAAAACAACTTGGTTTTGGAGGACAGGTACAGACTTAGTCCTGCCAGAAGCCTGTATTCCAAAAGAAAACAAGTTTCTTCAGTCAGAACTTCGTGAAATTTCAAGGACACTACACTGGAAATGAGTTAACAACTTAAGCATTAATTGGTCCTCATACTCATCACATCAGATTACTCCAGTCACTCACTGCTTAAGCTCCTGTTACAGCCACAGCCTTCAAAGGCCACCTGAAGACCTTTGCAGACACTTGTAACTTGTAAGAAAAACTGCAAGATAAAGTAAATCGGACCTATCCCACTGGGAATTCCATAAGCAATTATCAGAGCTTTAAAGTGAATGTACTTGAGAAGAGGAAGTCTGTCCCGCTATTATGTGCTGCTCTCAGGGTGCTCTGAAGAGCGCAGGATGTGCCACGCGCATTGGTGGCCTTAGAAGGACCGGCTGCGAGGACACTCCTTGAACCAGGACAAATCCATAAATCAACTGTTTTGCAAGTTTAATTTGGGGTAGAAAGAAGTTCTTTGGCATTCACAGAAAAAGGTACAATAGTGGTTCAAGGCTGATCTGAAGCCTAACGGCTTTTCTGCTTCAAGGGGAAAGATAAACGTTCTCAGTCATTCTGGTAGCAAAATAATTGTACTAACAGGTAATACTATTGTCTGGTTATTACATGGATTGTGTCAATCAGCTTTTAATCATCTTCAACAGCTTACTTGATTGCAGTGCGATATTATACACATTTTCTTTCTTCAGAACTGAGCTTGCCACACTTCCTGTCGAGCAAATAGCACACAGTTTTCTCAATACAAAGGCAGAAAACAGCAACTGTGTGCTTTAGATACCTGCCTTTATTAGCCACATGCCAACGAATGCTATGCCAACAAGTCCACGTGAAATATTTAGAACCTCAGTTTATACCAAAGCATCCTCCAGCAAAGTAGTAACCTTGGCTAGACACTGCCTGGAAAACCAAAGTCTAAATAAGCAGTTGCAAGAGCACCAGCAATACACTTCACAGAATTAATAAATTAAAAACTCCAAAATTTAGCTGTAACTTTTTTAAGTTCAATCCATTCACTATTTTCATATTTTCTCCATTCATCTAGTACATTTTGCTGAAGAGATTAATGACTTACAAACCTAATCTGCCAGAGCAAAGAGCCACGACTGAACATATCTTAGCAAGATGAAAGATTAGAAAACAGGAGCTGCACTGTGTTTGCACCACACTGCCACATTATTTGTCAAATATATGTATTCCTAAGTTCTGATACTCAAAGATATCTGGAACAAGCTGCTGGCCATAAGATCAGTTCCAGTTTGTCATTGATGCAACAACAAAGGATGATCCGAAAAAAGCAAATGAACCCACCCTCTGGACTCCCTCTGGCACTCACAAAGGTCTCCTTTTCCAAAGGCAGCTGTACATAGATGGCCATCACCAAGGGAAGTCCCACTTCAGGTCAATGGAATTCCATCAACAGAAAAAGCACCTACACAAATTAATTTTTTGGCAAACCAGGTGGTATAGAAATTTCTGGATATTTGGGTTACATTGGTCAGTCTGTACTATCAGTTCTGTATCAAAATAAAAGTAATTTTAGCATTTTAGGATTATTACCTCTTCTCAAAATTGTGTAATCGATCAGCAAACTTAATTTCAGAGGAATTATTCTTGAACTATATTTACCTCAAAATTTACTGCTTTCTATTTCTAGACTTCAGGAGACTGTGTTCTCAAAAGCTTTTTTTTTCTCCATAACTACACAAACTGGACTACTAACGGAGATTACTTCTCCATACAAACTTTCCCTTCCAATTTTTTTTTTCAGATAAAGTGTCCTGCAGAAATACAGAAATACTTTGAAGACATTTGGCAAAAAGTATTTCCTAAGCTGCAAGTGTTAATGTGAGACACCATATCTTGAGTTGTCTCAAAGCTTGCTGACAAAGCTGTGAAACTTCCTGGTGGCTTGGCTTTTGGTGACCTGGGAGCAGGGATTGCCTGCAGGCCTGAATACATAAGGGCCAAATGGCCTACCAAACAGATGCAGATAGCCTCTGAAGATCAGTTCTCATCAAGGACAAACAATCACATCCAAGGTGGTGACTGTCTCTTGCAATTCTATCCCGACTGCTTGCTAAATTTTCTCCCTTTTCTATTTTCTCTCTCTCCCATCGCTATTTTTTTACAACAAAAATAAATTCCTTTGTTAGTGGCATCTGACCTCGTTTGGGTCTTAGTCTCACTCTTGGTATAACAACGAATCTCTCGCTTCCTGGGATAACTGGGCCGGGACAGTTGATTTTTTTAGTATCCAGTAAAACCTTCAGTTTTAGTTTCAGAAGTATGGGTTTGACTAAAACAAACACTAAACGAAAACCTCACAAAGTTCAACAAGGCCA